>NC_142620.1:21870757-22173787 GCF_059453375.1 Lepisosteus platostomus
AGCTAGCTTTAATTTCTAAGCAATGTCTTGCAGTGACTTCCGAGTTTTTATTTTTACAATTATAAATGTGTCTTTTCACCCAAAGCCTTTCACCTCTTATGTTTTGATTCTAGTGATTCCCTAACCTGATCTCTTGACATGACTGCAGTCCTGATTTCTGTTTCTCTGTTATCCCTCTCGCTTTCTTTCTCAATGTGTGTTCCTGATGTATCCTTGTCGGAAGAGCTCGTTTTCTGTGTCTGGGTCTCCAGTGGCTTAAGGATAATGTTTGTCAGGAGTGAACGTGCTCAACTTGTTTCCATTAAGGTGCTTAGTGTGGGCTGGAATAACAAAGGTCACATCCACTTTCAGCCAAAGGAGAGTAGGGGTCTCAGCCGAACGATTCCGGACACAGGGTTTGATATCAAGGATGACGTATTTGACATTATTTAATTCATGTGTTCCTGGTGGTCGCGGTTGTGAGCAATTAATTCGTCCACGCTTTTGGACTGACCGTATCCTTCGTCTTCTGGCGACGGGAGGCGGGAGAGACAGGTTTGCTGATTTATGAAAAAAACTACATGCACTGTCCTGGGGTACTTTGAATCGACTATAATTCTAATAGGTCAAATTCTACTTTCACTTTTCTCCTTTTTTTTTCTTCTAAGAGATGTTTTCAAGGAAGAGTATAAATCTGGGAGAGTAATTGAGCATCACAAAACAAGGGAACCCCTATATAAATTAAGAATGGGGGGTAGGCAGGAGATACCAACTTAACCACAGAGCAATTAACATTTTCCCAAACTGGTTCGGCTAAAATTAGGTTTTTGTTACAAAACGTTACGTATTCTGTAGGTACGTTGATAAATAAATGTCAGTTAACTTCAAATATACGAAAAAATAAAATAGATTATAAAACAATTATTAAGAATGATTTAAATAATTTTAAATCTGCAGCATTACGTGTATTTCAGCTGGGATCAAAAGATCTAGTGTCTCTGGCCATATTTAATATAATGAATAAGACAATAAGGCTGTCTTGTTGGTTACATACAACCAAGGCATGAAACATAGACAGATTCCGTGAATGTCAGAAAACGCGTTTTCGCACGTCATTTTGTTTTTACGTCTGTGGGTTATATACTTAAGATCGCTTTCCTTCCATGCCAAGATTAAAATGAGAAATACATTGAAAACCTTTTTTAAAAAATGCAAGAAAACAGCACGTTAGTGATATATACAATTTACAGCATATTTATTTAGTAATGAGAAAGAGGCATGCATTCCTTAAGTATCAAGAGTATTAGATAATAACAAGATGTTTCTCAATCTGTGCGTGAGGTGTTCTGATAGTAGTGGAAAAGTTTTGCTTTTCTTATGTTTTGTATTTATTTCTAAAATGAAGCGATTTAATGCACCATTTCTACTTGTGTGACTTATTTTATTGAATCTATTCCCTTTTTAATTATAACATAAAGTATTTACTTAGTAAACTTAATTACGGGAAAGCATCTAGAAATATTTAATTCGAATCGTATTAATTAGTCTCGCTCACAGCGGGATTTAAAAAATGTTAAAAGGTTTTGGTGATGATGATGATGGTCTTCTCATGAACGTCTTAGGTAGATGTAGTTAATTCTATACAATATTAACGGTTGATCGTCTGCACAGAAATTATCGCAGGACCATTGTCAGCCGAGTACAGATTCCTGGGCAAGTCTTGCTTGCTGTGTAACTCCACCGTCCTTGTCTTTCAGCAACAGAAGCGGACTCGTGAAAGAAACAGCTGTGTGAACTGCCGGGAATCAACAACCAAAACATTTACCTTGGGCGGGATCTTATTCGAGAGGAGTCGAAAGACAGCAGTACACAGACACCTCTACTGGTGTAGCTGGAAAGAAGAGAGAGGTGCGTTTCATTCATTTTACAGTGAACAGATGCAAGAAAGTGTCATTCTAGGTGCAAAAGTTGCATGTCTGGGATATATCGCAGAAGCCAAATGATCCCAAGTTTATAAATACAGCCGGGTAAACTGGTGTCTTAATCAAATTTAAACTTGCTAAATGAGATCTCTTAAGCAGCGGCGTCCTCTGTACAAATTGACATTGCTTTTCAGCCACGTTAAATGAGCGGCATTTTCATCATTGAAGTAGATTTAGGGGGGTTTACACTTGTCATCTCAATGCAAATGAACTAACTTATACTTGTCTTTCTTGTTTTTATTTACAAGGATGGTACCGATTCGCAGCTATCAATTTCAAATGAAGGCCGTTTAAGAAAGCTAAGGAATCTGACTGCAAAATGATTTATTATCGAATTATTCAGCCTACAAGTCTGCTGAACACAATAACAAATTATGTAGAATGGAATGTATATGGAATCTTAACGCTGCCCAAGCCCAAGAAAATATATATTAGTTATATTTAGTCTTTATATGCCTATCATTATTCTTCAGCAACACATCCCTTTTTTCTATGACACCATAATTCGACTTAAATAGAAATAATATTTTACCACAGGATGAGTGACTGTAATCAATATTATTTGTATTATTTTATTATGTCGAGTCTTAAATTAATACTGTAAGTCACCACACGGGAAATATTTTTATAAAAACTTCCGTGATTATATTCCACTCTTAAAATATTTTATAAATACAGAGATGTTGCGAGCTAGCCAGAGGGTGTTACTCTGTTTAACCACAAGAAATTAATCGCTCTTGGCTTCCCTTGAGACAACAAGAGATTACAACAAATTCTGAAAGAGCACAGTTGTCTTTTTAAGAGGGAAAGAAGAAGAAGAAATCATTTTAGAAACAGCAATTCGACTTCTAAAAGAATTCAATAAGAGCTAAAACCCTCATCGTTATATATATATAGTATAGGCACTTCAAGTAAAAGCAAAGTCACACTTCGTTCAGGCACGAGGTATCTATATATTTCATCTGGTGAAAATTTATTGTCGTTTCATCTGCAAATCGCCTTGAAAAACATAAGACCACGAATAAAAATGGAGTGTCATCTATGACACAATGTTTGACAATTTAAAAAAATTTAGGTCGATAGAAAATACATCAGTGTAGTTTCAGAAAAAGGTCCGATTGGTTTCATCAAGCTGCCAAAAGACACTTTAAAAAGGCAATTTAAAAAAACAGCATAGCTATAAAATATATTTTAATTGAAGGCAGGATTCGCCTTGTTCCTTGTGACCTTATTTGTGAACTTCTGAAGGCTTTTCACCGCCTACAATAAAAAATGAATGCTATCTCAGCACGCAGAAGTCTTACTGTCCTGTTACTTATAACAGAAGTGTTCACTGCATGAATAGACAATTGCCTTAGAAAAACAACTACCTTAAAACAAAATGGATGGTTTCCAATGCGAATTACAAAATGCATTTTGAACGACAAAATGCATTTCCCTCTCTAACATTTCCCGATAGGCGTTTTATTTTAAAAAAAAACATGTTCGGTTTAATCTGAAGCCACAGTTTTGTGGTTTGTGGCAAATAGCTTGGAATTGATATTTCAATATTACAAGGTCACTTGCAAATGGTGCATTGCGCTATTATACAATGAATATATCATTGTAGACTAGTCTGATGTTACATAAGATTATAAAAGCGTTTGCATATGAAAAGTCCCTGCTCTTTTCTCTTTGCAATGAAAATAATATTATAGATTATAAGGATGATTTGAGCACATTGGAGGTTCACATTTTCACCGTAAACTGAAAGACAGACACACACATGCGTAAGGCCCACGTAACGTAACATCGTATCCACACCACTAAACTCTTTCTTTCTTCCAGTCTTCCCCTTTAAAATACGTGTAATAACATCAAATAGACATACGAAATGTCAGCTGTATATACCAGTAGCATTTGAATAATAAAATATTTTAAAAAGAATTTAATTAATAAAGTTACGATCAGATGTAATATTAAAAAGGGAAATGTTTACATTCATAAAGACATTTATAATTATTTAAAAAATGTCATTTTTTTATTCTTTTCTACCGTAGAAAGGATAATTTCTTAACTAAATTGCGACCTCGTCGTAACATGTAGGTACTGCAGCCTGTAAACTATTCGTTCATAAATTTGAACTGTACTATAGTACATCTACTTAGGTATACATTTTACATCGCCTTACAATTACATTCAACGATAAGCTTATGCAAATATATGACCAAAGCACTGTCTTCATCTAAAATGCATCAATACATTTGTATCTTGTAAATTCACAGTAAATTGACCTTCGTGTTATTCTGAATGTTATTTTAGCTGTATTAGACTATTTACAACAATAACTATCAAAATCAAATAAAGAAAAAAGCGACATAAATGACACAGAGAATCAGCAGTAGTCGCGCAAGGCCAGTTAGACAGGTTTCATTCCCGTGCCTCTTAGAAGTCATGCTGATTATTAATCCTTACGGGTAAGTATATCGGAATAAATGCCAACTGACCAAAGATAGTATTAATGGTTTTCTTACCCACGAGGGAGACGTGCTATGTGAGATTCTGGCAGTGATTAAATTTTCCAGATAAAAAAGTGAATTTTGCTGTCCGACCGCCTGTATAAATATTGAAAAATGTCAGATTTTTGTAAGTGGGTGCTTAAATGTGCACTATACATTAGGAAAATAAAGATAAGTGTTTCTTTATACTTCCCAAAGTTCAATTATTCAGATGTTTCTTGGTGTATGCGTGTGTTTATCATCTGTTTTAGTCATTTTAGTCATTTTATTTTATTGAACAAGTTTGACTATATTACAATTGTATTAGTAAGGTTTTCAGCTATATGGGTTTTCCTGTTTTTTTCATAGAATGTGTATTATTACGGTAACCAGTTTATCCGAAGCTTAGCCTTTCCAAGACAAGTTAATACATAGTATTTTGAATTTAATTGAATTTTCATTTGCTGAGTCTGCTGAAAATGATATAAAACGTAAATACTGTTTAGAAATATTTCGCATTTCGATTTTTAGTGAAAGGAAATAAAATTGTCATACGTTCACTTAAAATGTGTCCCGTCGTCGTTCGCAACAAAAATAAAGATAGTCGAAGTACAGTAGCTGAATATTCCAAAGCAATTCTTCTTAAATTAATTTATGTCAAGGCTGTGGTGCTAATTAGCTGAACAAATAGTATAGTTAGTAACTATACTAAGTGGTACTAGAACAATCGTTTTTGTTTCTCCTGGGGAATGTTTATTTTTATTTTATAAAACCATTTCTAAGAACACAAAGTAATATATTTTACAGTTTTTGTTTTCTGGTCTGAAATTTGTTTTAGATACGTAATAAGTTTACAGACTACGTTATGATTTTTTTTAGAAAACATACACATTTACCTTTTAGCTCGAAAGTCACAAAAACAAATTAAAGCTTTATACATATCCACCTAACATAAATACAGAATAGTATAACATCATAATTAGGCTGAGTATTTGTATTGTTGGAAGTTAACTGAAAACTGTACGCAGTCTCAGAAAAGAAGATTAATCTTGTGGCCAGGTGCTTTAATATTTCATCTTTTGTAATTCAGATAATTTCGTCACATTAGGATATGCATAATGCAAAACTAAACTCGTACATTAGGTGGAAATACCGCTTTTGAGCAATTATCATTGTAAACGTGCTTGGAATTATTAGTTGAAATAGTGGGCCTCTACAATTTATTGAGATGAAAATCGGTTCAATAATCTCAGTCGGTAAAGCGTGTGGTATTTACCTATTATCACGGAGTAGTTTAAATCGGTGTGTTTCACCTTAAAAGAACACAGATTAAAACGCAGGACAATTACTTGATCTATTTCTAGAATTTTGGAGGTTAGTAGTTATTTGATTCGAGGGTCTGATCTTGAAAGAAGCCAGAGTACAGGCTTCAACAATGTGGCTTGGTGGCTTGTTCCAGACTCCCACAACCCTTTGGGTAAAGAAGTGTCTCCCCGTTCTCGATTTTCTACGCACTTCCACATTGTTTCTAAATAATGTTTCCCTCAAAGACTCGCCTTAATGGGTTAAAACATCCTCCTTTTCATTGCTAAACATGGTGTTTGGCACACACGGTCTTACACGCACCACATAAATGCCACATATCAAACGTCGTTGGCGGAATTTGCTTTCGAATTTTGTTTTGCTGGTTGTCCTAACTCTTCTAAAAAAAATGAAATCCGCGAGTGTTCATTTGACGAATATATGAAATAGGTAGTTAAGAGGGGTATATATTTTTACTCAGGTACGCTTAGCCTTCCTCGTTCCTGTATTCGGTGACTAAACAACTTAATCAGTGCACGTGCTCCCTTTGTCTGCCTCCATTATTTCAGAATTTGTCTGGAGACGTATTTGTAATACAAAATTGTGTAAAGCGTCACAAAGCAATAACAACCTAATTGTATTACTATTTCTGTTTTGTGCAGCAAGTGTTCAGCCGAAAAATAAATAAAGACATGTCTGGTGAACTAATGACTGCTTTCTGTTTTATTACGAATTTTACAACGTTAGAGCCGCCATAACTTTCCAACGATCATCAATAAAATTTTACTACGAGAAGGACGCCATGGGTCTGAAGGCCTTTTGCACATATTAAAGAGTTACTGCTTTTGTATGTTAACCCATCAGGCCAGTGGTACCTTTTCCATTAGTCAACGTCTGTACTGCTGACCGAGGTAGGATATCCCTTCAAAAGTAATAACGGAAAAAAATCTGCAGTTGGACAACCAGACAGTTGGGGAGAATAAGTCAAGACGCAGAACACTAAAGGTATGTTTTATCCCATCTTCATCCCATTGCCAATGACTGTCAAGCTGTCATCCATCATCGTCCGCGTTGTTTTTGTTGTTTGAATATTGTTAATGAGGTTTATCTTTAACTAAAATACCTATGGCACATCTCTCTGACAAGCGTCTAACTGCTAAGACGACATATAGAAATATACATATATAGGTTTGCTGTGATTTACCACGAAACGTGCTACACGTTTAACCTACTATTATAAGGCAATAGAAAAACAGTTTTATCGAGAATCCAGTTCTACAAGAGTCCCTAAAATATTTTTGTGTGATAAGGCATTTCTCATTAACCTGAATCAAACTCAATACATCAGTGATTCTGGAAAACTTTGAAAAACACGCTATATGAGAAAGCTTCTAGAACAAAAACTGTGCTATTGTTCAGATTTTTGTCAGATGTCAAATTTCCAGAATAAAATAAACCACCTTTATGCGAATTTAGAAGTAACATTAAAATTCGCACATATATAAAAATAGAACAGAAACATAATAAAGTCGTTTAATTAACAAAGTTCTCTTGAGAAGACAAAATGTGTTATTAACGATGTTGTGGTTCTGTTCGAATAACGTTCCATTGGAAGATTATACAGTATACAGTCTGGACACTAAGCTGATATAAACACATTTTCTATACTAAAATGTTACAAATTCAACAATAATTGGAAATAAACTTACTAACACGAGATTTCTTAACAAGACTGTTAACATAGGGCTTAGGTTAGCGTTGATATGATTGTATAATGGATATTTGAGTTCACATGATATATTCCGTCATTTTCTAATTTTCGAAACTGTTTTTTGTGACAATTTAGTTGTTTAGTTCCATTTAATCTAACGGTGTGTCTATTTTTTTATTATTTCAACGAAATATTCAAAATGGTTATTTTACCTGTTTTCGAATCTTTCTAAATTCAACAGTAAAAACCAATTCCACCGAACTCTAGTGTGGATATTTCTACACGCAGTTCAGATAACCTACTGCTTTAAGAACTTTGATTACCAGTTCATTTCATTCTCAATTTATATGAATTTTTCGCTTTTCTATAGGCTGCCTTTGTTTCGCCCAAGAAGAAGGAATAAATGAAAAGGAAAGGTGGCGGACTTAACTCACGCACACACTGCGTATATCTTTTAAAGTGCCATTATTTTCTGAGAAAGTGGAAATCGATTTAACATTTTTCTCTTTTCTAATATAAAAACTATGGTTTGGCACAATGGACAGAAGGTAAGTGTTTGAGAGTGAATACAGACTTTAAGCAAGTGCTTATCGAAACCAGATAATGCACACTAAATAATGAATGGGTGTTTTATCGGCGAAATGATGAACTAGCTGACAACATGTTTACAAACATTTTTTATTTATTGAACCCTCCATCAATAAATTCATTAATTCAAAATTGAGGCTAGTTTCAGGACCCTTTTACCGTCGCAACGGGATTAGTGGACTGTTAGGGTGATGCTTTCTCTAGTTTATATTAATATAATGCATATGCCACATACTGTACATTAAACAAATGTTTCTTAAACTACCCGAATCCCAAATTCCATTGTCGTGTAGGTGACAGATGCGCAAGAACCTTTTCAACAAGTCTTCAATATATTTCATGCAAAGCGGCACCGTTAATTGTGTATGATTCACTGAGACGTAACGTAATTCATTAGGAAATTACGTTAATAGAAAAACTTTTTTCAAAGAAGCAAGATTATCAGCGTGTGAAGTGACAATAAGAAAGCGTCATTTGGAATGGTTCTAAAATTTCCGTAAGCGACTTTAAAAGCAGAAAATAGTGTTATTCTCTTTCCAACGGATTTTGTTATTAAATATTTAATTGTGCATTAAGTATTTAACGTAATTTGGGAAGCACATACGATATACATTCTCTTTTCTCTAGAGTCAATATTTACCACGATATTATAAAGCATTGGTACAGGGACTTCAGTTACTAATATGTTTGTATGTTAACAATATAAAACGCCAACGCATAAAACGACACCGCGCTGTTAGAGCACGTCAGTGTATTCTTACCAAGTTCCAACTGATTTTTGGCTAACACAAATATTTCTGCCAGATTCAACATAAACGTAAACGCTTTCTGAAATTCAGTTGAATGTAGTAAATTCCTTAAGAGGACAAAAAACAAGGTTATGATGTTTTTAATAATCTATCATTTTTACAGCTGCGAGTCTTGTCGGCTGTTTTTCGTCATCATTAAATATTACATTTCCTGCTAGTCCAGGATTAAATTTACTTTTGTCATCTACAGTATTTCAAATAATCTAAGTATCAGTGTTAAGTAACTTCAAAATCATATTGTATGATTTCACAACTGTGTGACGCTCTCGTTCTATACTTACAAGTTAAAGGGCATAGAAAAGGCAACCAGAATTTTTAAAAAAATATACACGATATTTTTTTCTTTTAATATCAACAGACAACGTGTTGAAATGTAAATCATTATTATGGTATTGTGAGTCCGAAATTGTATTTCCTCTTAGTAACACAAATGTAAATGACGTGCTAATAATAATACTGATACACTGAGTTAGTAAGAACCCTTTTTTCAAGCTGAATCACCTGTTTTTAATAAGGCAACTAGTGCGTCTTGATTTCTTAACGATTTCTTAACCATGATTTTAATTCATAGCATTTGTTAATATGATAAAAACCCAGTCATCTCCTTGAAGAAAGAGAGAGAAAAAGCACTTTGTAGCAAAATGCTTTGAAGCAAAATGCTGGGTTCCCAGACTAGCTCGATGCCGCAAAAACTGGATTACTATCTTAGATACTGTACTGTACTAGAATGCAGCGCCACCTGCTGAGTTAACGAGTGTTAACGTTTAAAACTTGTTGCGTCTTATATACAATACATACTGTAGGATTATCCCTTTGGATTTTGAAGATGGGATTCACTATTTTTATCTGAACTAAAAAAAACACAGCGTTTACTTATTTTAGGTTTTAAAACCAACACCCATGTAGAATATAGATCTAATTCAGAATGATATGGAATTACGGTTAAGGATTGTTTAGTCCCGAAGAGATGGTTGTCAATTCCAAGTAAAGACGGTTATCTGTGTGAAACCAAAATATGCATTCTGAAAGACGACAATTGAGAAAAATAGCCCTCTCCACTCTTCCGTTGTCTTTCTTATAAATTGTTGATTTTTAGTTTAACATAAGCTTTTACAGTAGTATTAGTCCTCTAATCCTGTAATGGCAGTGAAGACCGTATAAAAGCACCATCCAAGTTCAGATTCACCACATAAAATACCTCTTGCAAACAACAGAACTTTTCGGTAGGGCAATAAGCGCTGTTCAACTCAATTCAATTCAATTCAATTCAAGGTGTTTTTTAGCATGACCGATGGGTACAATCAGTGTTGCCAAAGCAAATAAAAATAAACGTTTCTCACATCCACGTTAAACGTGAAAATACGCGGGCCTAAACGCCACCTTTCAAATTAACCGTTTCTTGTGACTGACTCGGTAATTTGGGTTTGACAGCAACACAGTACTAATGTGACCGCAAACAGGCTGAGGTCTCCTTCCACATGATACATCATATGATTTCACAACATTATTTTTAACCCCATCTTTCAAACGTTTTCTGCTTTCTAGTTACATACGTGGTAAAAATTAAGTAACGCGCATAACGGATCTATATACCATAAAAAGACGCACAAATAAGAATAAGAATTGCGAAGACTAACGAAGAAAAACATTTATATATATATATGTTTAGCCATATAGCTATAGCCAGCAGCTACAGTATATCACGTTGCAACTCACAACTGGCAACCCATTGCTGCTAATCAGGTGTGAGCCTGGTCAGTACCTGAAAGGGAGGCCTCTTGGGAAAGCTAAGCTAAGGAAGAGGTGTTAGTTGGACCAGTAGAGAGCCCTCACCCTGCAGTCTCTGTGGGTCCTAATGCACCAGTAGCATGACGGGGACCCCATACTGTAAAAAGGAGCCGTCCTTCGGATGAGAGCAGGAGTTTAACCCCGGTGTCCTGGACATATTTCCCATTGGATACATGTAGTATCTGTACTCCGACAGCGCTCGTTCAGGAAACCGAGCTATAAACATTGCAATTCCTCCTCGGAATAATTTAATTAGATTTCAGAAGGGGAAATCAAAGTAAGTAATTTTCAAAACCGAATTTAACATCAAAATCGAAGTGTTCGGGGTTTTGTCCGCTCTTTAAAAATCTATTAAAAAATACAACGGGTTTGTATTCCAGACTTTCGGAGTTTTCAGGTACAGTATATACAAAAACTAAGCATTTGTCTCTGAAGGTCTCGGGCAAAATGTTAACTATCAATTATATTGTTGACATAAGGATTACTTAAAAAAAATATCGTTGCACATTTTACCTAAAAGCCATTATTGTTGAATTACATTATTTGTATTGGTTCATTAGAGGTGTACAGTGCACATACAGTTTAATCAAATAACAATTGCCCCAGCAATCAAAAACAGAACATGTTTGACGTGGTCCCAAAACTAAAATGGACAGAAAGAAATTAACGTAGAAATCGAGCAAAAAAAAGGGAAAAAGAACGTTCATAAATTGCTGTTCAATTATTGTGAGATTGGCATATTATGCGAATCTTGAAATTAAAACCAATACATTCTGATTTTATTATGGAATAATTTTAAACACATGCTCTTTCACCGCGTGTCCTGGATTGCTGGGTGGGATTAGTTGATTAATTTAAAATGTGGTTCAGTCGGACGCAATTCAAGTATAGCAAAGGAGTAGAAAATTAAGATATAGACCTGCACATTTGTTGTCCTACTGATTATGGGAAAGATTTCAACTGCCTGAATTCTAGGATTTGGATAAATATTTAAACATTAAAAAAGTGTTCTTAATAAAACAGAACACTGAATACTTCACTGTAAATATCATTATTATTATTATTATTATTATTATTATTATTATTATTATTATTATTATTATTATTACTCTCTTCAGGATGAGCTCACCAAGATCTTGAGGCTGTGTGGCTATATAAGAGAATGTTTTGCCATTCCAGGTCTTGGAAAGCCACAATTCAGATGGAATTATGGATTTTCCTTTCATCATCGTCCTGTAGACACCTAATTTGATTAATTTAGAAGTGTAAATTACTCTTAATGAAAATGCTGACACAATGTAGCTCACTGAACCACAGTTGGCATTTCCTGTCATATCTGAGTTTCTAATCTAAACAAAAAAATCCTTCAAATCTCTTTAAAAAAATCACATTTCAAGTTTTTAAGAATCAGGTAATCATGGTGGGGTGGAGAAAAAGTTTGTATTTTCTCCATGTGTTCGGATGTGTTTTCTCTGCATGCCTCAGTTTCCTCCCACGGTCCAAAGACATACTGGTTGGTACATTAGTGTGAGTGTGTGTGCCCTGCCCTGAAATGGACTGGCAAACTGTCCAGGGTGTACCCCGCCTTGTGCCCATTGCTTGCTGTGATTGGCTGTGGCTCCTGCACATCTCTAAGTGTGATAATGCATTTAGCAAATGGATTGTGAATCTCCAAGAATAGGGCTCATCAGCCCTCATTCGAGCAGGATGCTGCAAAGAAAATTATTGTATTATAATGAGATTCCGAATACTTGGTAGATGCTGTTTACTCACACCATCAAATCATCACTGTGAGAGTGGGCTGTTTTAAAACTCTGTTTCATTACTGGCTCCTTATAGTAAGGACAAAGACTTTAGCTTCTAGCTGCAAAGTCTTTGCTCTACATATTATGTGTACTGATCATAGATTCTAGCTGAATGGCCTGAGAAACAAGACCTGCCTCTTTAAATAAATCATTTCAGACACATCAGACTGTCCAATGTATTACATTAAGTGTGTGCAACACTGAGAGACAGATTACAAGTCTCAAATTTCAATGAAAAAGTAGATCCCATACAAAATGCCAAAGTAATTTTAAAATAAAATTTAGCCAACTGACAACTCTATATTTATTTTTCAGAATGTCCATAATTAAATGTTTTTTAGTCCTAAATTCATAAAGACATCTATATGCAATGTTATTAAAACCAAGAGTTATGTTGAAAGAAGGCTTTGAAAGACTCACCAATTTACTATTAACACGCAAATGCTTCCCAAAGAATGTGAGTGTTCAGTTATACCCAATTTTTCCCCCATCTCAATATCTGAGTTGTATCTGTGGCCTTGACAGATGACACAGTAGCAAGAGGAACAGAGAATACTTTGAGGTGCAATGCCTGGACAGCAGACAATGTTTTCCACATTGCACTGTTTCTACTCAAGTCAAGCTGGATGCCTGAAGAGGTGACCTGTTCTCAGATATGCAGAAACCCCAAAAGACTTGCAGTTGCAAGAGATGCCAAAGGTGCTTCCACCATATATTTGACTCAGGGGGTGAATACTTATGCAATTGATATCTTTGTGTTTTTGATTTCTTTTAAACATCTGCTGATATTTCACTTCTATCAACCTTAAGAGCATTCAGTGTGATTATTTTAAAAAGCATATTTAATACTTGTAATCCAGCAGACAATGGGTCATCATTATAAAGGAGAGGTTACTATTGAGAGAAACTGTTTTAGGAGTCACCAACCTGATCCTTCTAGAGTCCCAATCTAGTAGGTTTTGTAGGTCATCATAACCCTGATCCCATCACTGCCAGCATTACACATGAGTTTTTCCGCATTTTAACTGGGATGAAGGGATCCTATCTCTTCATCTCAGTTCCTAGTATTATGATGCGTCTTTCAGGACCCTATGCAGACAGCACAATCCAGAAGGGAGTGAACAGACACGGGGAGCAGATGAGGAACTGGGCTGGTAGACAAACAGGGGGGTGTGACGAAGGGGCTTGGGGGGCGTGGTCCAGGCAAACAGTCCAAAGGCAGTCCGAAAGGAAATCCTGTACAGGCAAAAGTCCAGAACCGGGTGATCAATCCAAGACGAACAAGACAAAGTTAAAAACCGGAGCGGGATCCGTCAGAGTCAGGGAAAAAAGGGGGAATGGGTCCAGGAGCTCCAAGTCCTGGACTCGGCTGGTTCAGGACGCCAATAGGAGGCGAATGCCCTTCGAGCCGCGGACGTAGGGCAACTCGGTGATAGGCAGGCCTCCGGGCGTCCGAGTTCCAATGCAGAGCCAGGAACAGAGTGAGCGTCTGGCTTTTGTAGGGAGGCTGGAACAAGGAGCAGGTACACAAAATCATCTAAAATGTGAAAGAGCTGGAGCGCCCTTAAGGGGGAGGGATTACAATCATGACACCTAGTAATTTAATGATCATCCATCCATTTTCTAACTGCTTCTCCCAATTCAGGATCACGGGGGAGCCGGAGCCTGTCCCAGCAAGCAACGGGCACAAGCCAGGGTACGCCCTGGCCAGGATGTCAGTTCATCACAGGGAAGACAGATACAGACACATATATACTCACACCAGGGTCAATTTTCCCAGAAGCCAATTCATCTACAACTATTTTTTGCACTGTGAGAGGAAAATGGAGCATCCAGAGTAACACAGGAAAAACAGGAAAAACATCTACACTCCTTGCAGGTCCAGAATTAAACCCAGCACAGCAAGGCAGCAGCGTGCTAAGTACTGTGCCAGCATGCCACCATATAGTGATCATGTGCAGTGGGTGTAAAATCTAAGTGCTCTTCAGCTCTCAAGGTCCAGAGAGCACTTAATTGAACATATTACTTGCTTGATTCGTCAACAGCTTACAGGTGTGACAACCTTTGAAAACAAGTGACCTATAAGAGTAACCATGACAAGGGTTGGAGATCCATGCTCTATATTATATAGCTGTAGCCTTAAAGAAGCAACCTGTAAATGTGCTTTAGGTATTTTTGTTCATTTGGCATTGTTATCTTCTAGATAACTCAAGGAAGTCCTCTAAAACAGGACCACAATTCTATGATATATACAGTGGTGTGAAAAAGTGTTTGCCCCCTTCCTGATTTCTTCTTTTTTTGCATGTTTGTCACACTGAAATGTTTCAGATCATCAAACAAATTGAAATACTACACAAAGATAACACAAGTAAACACAAAATGCAGTTTTTAAATGAAGGTTTTTATTATTAAGGAAAAAAAAATCCAAACCTACATGGCCCTGTGTGAAAAAGTGATTGCCCCCCCACGTTAAAACATAAATCAACTGTGGTTTATCACATCTTTGGAAAGCTGAGTTAAATTTCTCTAGCCACACCCAGGCCTGATTACTGCCACACCTGTTCTCAATCAAGAAATCACTTAAATAGGACCTGCCTGACAAAGTGTCGACCAAAAGATCCTCAAAAGCTAGACATCATGCTGCGATCCAAAGAAATTCAGGAACAAATGAGAAACAGAGTAATTGAGATTTATCAGTCTGGAAAAGGTTATAAAGCCATTTCTAAAGATTTGGGACTCCAGCGAACCACAGTGAGAGCCATTATCCACAAATGGCGAAAACATGGAACAGTGGTGAACCTTCCCAGGAGTGGCCGGCCAACCAAAATTACCCCAAGAGCGTAGCGACGACTCATCCAAGAGGTCAGAAAAAACCCCACAACAACATCCAAAGAACTGCAGGCTTCACTTGCCTCAGTTAAGGTCAGTGTTCATAACTCCACCATAAGAAAGAGACTGGGCAAAAATGGCCTGCATGGCAGAGTTCCAAGACGAAAACCACTGCTGAGCAAAAAGAACAAAGGCTCGTCTCAGTTTTGCCAGAACATATCTTGATGATCCCCAAGACTTTTGGAAAAATATTCTGTGGACTGACGAGACAAAAGTTGAACTTTTTGGAAGGTGTGTGTCCCATTACATCTGGCGTAAAAGTAACACAGCATTTCAGAAAAGGAACATCATACCAACAGTAAAATATGGTGGTGGTAGTGTGATGGTCTGGGGCTGTTTTGCTGCTTCAGGACCTGGAAGACTTGCTGTGGTAAATGGAACCATGAATTCTG
The DNA here is from genome assembly GCF_059453375.1 of Lepisosteus platostomus. Lineage (NCBI taxonomy): Eukaryota > Metazoa > Chordata > Actinopteri > Semionotiformes > Lepisosteidae > Lepisosteus > Lepisosteus platostomus. The sequence goes on from NC_142620.1 coordinate 21,886,480, forward strand.
CTGTATACCAAAAATCCTGAAGGAGAATGCCCGGCCATCTGTTCGTGACCTCAAGCTGAAGTGCACTTGGGTTCTGCAGCAGGACAATGATCCAAAACACACCAGCAAGTCCACCTCTGAATGGCTTCAGAAAAACAAAATGAAGACTTTGGAGTGGCCTAGTCAAAGTCCTGACCTGAATCCGATTGAGATGTTGTGGCATGACCTTAAAAAAGCGGTTGAGGCTCGAAAACCCTCCAATGTGGCTGAATCACAACAATTCTGCAAAGATGAGTGGGCCAAAATTCCTCCACAGCGCTGTAAAAGACTCATTGCCAGTTATCGCAAATGCTTGATTGCAGTTGTTGCTGCCAAGGGTGGCCCAACCAGTTATTAGGTTTAGGGGGCAATCACTTTTTCACACAGGGCCATGTAGGTTTGGATTTTTTTTTCCCTTAATAATAAAAACCTTTTTGTGTTTACTTGTGTTATCTTTATCTTATATTTAAATTTGTTTGATGATCTGAAACATTTCAGTGTGACAAACATGCAAAAAAATAAGAAATCAAGAAGGGGGCAAACACTTTTTCACACCACTGTAAAATAAACAGTGACATTCTGGTCCCTGTGCTGCAGAAGTCAATAGACTTTTTTTTCTCTTAGTTATAAACTGATTTACATCTGGAGGAGGTGAAGAACACATACAAATAACCTTGAACCAAATTTATGCCATAATCATGACTCTTAAAAATTTTATGAGTAAAAGGGGCTTAAAAAACCCCGCACATTTCAGAGAAAGGAGGGGCTTTGCTGTAGACAAAAAAAAAGACATTAATCTCTGGGAATGGAGGTGATGAATCTCTTTAGTCCTGAACACAATGGACAACGTCAGGTTCACCAATGAAACAGGAACAGTGGAAGACAGCAGAAATCATTACTGAAAATAGTAAGATCTTATTTAAACAAAGAATCGTGGGCGTTCAAGGTCACGCCTTAGGATTGTTTGAGAAGGGATGATATCCTTGGTTTCATAAAATGCTAAGAACAGGAAAGTTGGACTGAATGGCACCCTATCTTTTCAATTTGCTCATAAACATCGTTCTACTACCGCCAAGTATCAGGGCTTGTATGAAGTGTAGGCTTGCTATTGTCAGATTCATACTTAAATGTCTTTTAATTCTTAATTCTACTCCCCTGTGACAAACTATTACACACAAGCAAGCACAGGCTTTGCTAATAAGTAAGGGTATTAAGATTAAAATCAGGGTTTAAGAATACAAGAATAAACAATATGCTTAAATATAGATTATTTGAAAATAAACAGATCAATTATACATCTTAAATGGCAAAACTGTGAAAACTGGTAAAAGTTTTTTATATTATTTTTACATATTAGTTAACTTTTACCGACTAAATTGAGGTCCGAGTTCCTGTTAAAGATATTGAAACAACTACTTTGAGTGAAGAGTGCAGCACTAAGTATCCTCTAGAGGGAGCTGTGTGCCTACAGTTCGAGGGCCGGGCGGTTTTTCTCTACGGAGTCAGGAGCTAGAGGGGTTTTTGAAAAAACTGATTTTCTCCAAAGAGTTTATTTGGTCTTAAAAAAATGTAGGATCTAAGATAAAATAATAAAATTGATTTATTTTTGGCCAATGGGAAAATTAAGTATTAGGATGTAATGGGAATCTATATTTTTAATATTATTCGTTGTATATTAGGTTTTCTGGACCACAGAAATAAACAAGGTTACAATAGCTGTTTGAATTGAGTACTAACAAATTAATAACACCCGAGATGCACCTAATGATAAACTTTCGGTTATTTTAACTCGTAATCTCCCTCTTTTCCTCTCCCTCCGCTTTTCCTTTTTCTCGATGTTGGCAAATTAAACATGACTAACAAAATGAACTTAAAATGAAGACGCGTGTTTATACGCATACTATATAAGTCTGTGATCACATCACCGAAGTTTGTTAAAACAAAGATATGATACGCTGCGTTTTAAAAATCATTTGTGTTGATGTTGTTCTCTTTTGATTTCCAGATTATACTTTTGAGAGTATCGTACATTTCTGATTTATTGAAAAAACACAAGCACCTTTTTGAGGTACGCTATCTTTATTTTATTTACTACGGCTTATTTGTAATGAAAACAGATAGGAGCTGTGTCACCGCTGTGTTTCTTTTCTTAATGGGTAAGTGCTAAATTAGATATGTCTGTGGCCACTTTTTACTAGCTGTCGAGCACCAAAGGAATTAAAATCGGGTGTCTGCATTACAGGTGTTTTTAATAAGAAACCCTTTCATGTCAATAAACAATACATAGCAAGTGAATAAACATTTAGCAATGCCACGGCCTTTTCATCTATGAGAACTCTTAAAAATATGATCCCAATGAGTACGACATACTCTGCAATTTACAGAGCAATAATGGCAGAGCACAGCAGCTAGTGCAGTAAATAAATGAAAATAAATGCATCTGGCACTATTCCATTCGGTATTCGTGTTTTTTTTTTTCTCAGTAGTTCTCTGTGAATGGGTACGTTGTCACTCCAAGGATTTAACGACAAACTAAATCAACACTAGGACCTCTGCTGGTCTCCTCCAACTCTCGTTTAAAAAATGCCACTGGGGGTCAGGGGTGAGCCCCCGGAGTTTCTATTTTTCTCTCGTCACCAAGGTGATGCTTTTGAATAGAACAGTCTTTTTTTGGGAGTAATGCAGGTGCGCGGTCAGAAACCCGGTTATACTACGATCATTAAATCTCCATAACAGGAAGTAGGCCTACAGTACTTCTTTTAAATACAGTGACACTCTGATGTGTCCTATCAAAATAATGTCAGTTTCTTTTGATTTTCACAGAGTAACACATCTTTTTTTTTATTTGGTACCTCCTTCAAAAACTGGTAGCTCTTAATCATAATCGGGGACAGCTCAATTTAGCGGTAAAATGAACAGATATTTGCGGAACGTGTTACTGTACCAAGTTTTCGTTTTGCCGTGTTTTTCACTATGAAATGTGAAATGTGAAAAATAAAATAATTGTCACTGTTTGAATACCAAATTATGTTGTTTTTAACCTATTCTCTTGTTCATTGTTATGATGTAAAAGCGCGTTGTAATAATCTACCTATCGTTAGTAAACACTGCACAAATATTGATCTTATTTTTTTCTCGTTCCAGATATCTACAATATTTAAATTCGAAATAAAAAGCACTTTAAAACCTCTGAAGGTATATATTGTAAATAAATTTAAATTTAAATAACGTATAACTCAGAATGACTTTGTATTTAAACAAAATACATGAATGTGTCCGAGATATTAAGATCTGCCTAAATCCGCCCAATTTGTAAATTTCAGATCACCCACTTTGTAGATTCAATACCATGGTGTCTTTCAAACTTTTAATCTTCAGTCTTAATTGCAAAATTAAAATATTGTTTGATTAGAACAAAAATGATAATGGAAGCAAATTAATCGAGTTTAATAATAGCAAGTTGGATTCGTGCTTTTTATCTCCTAGACCAGATATTAATATCTTGCAGCGAAAGCTGTATTGAAATTAATATATTATACTCATTTTTACCCTTTTTTACAGCTTGTAACGGACAGCAAACGAATCCTATTTTCTAATTTCGTTCAACAGTTCTCCCAAACGTCAAAACTTAAGTCACATATTTCACAATGTAGTTACACGCCTATCCGATTAACAGTGTTATTTGTTTGCTAACTTATTTTTGTGTTTGTTGTTTGTCCTGTAGTTTGTTTTTAGTGTGTATTGAATTAATGAAAGGGCTTTGCCTTTGTCTCTGCATTCTGTTTCAACCTTTCGGGTGCTCTTGGTAAATGTAACTAGTAAAAATGTAATACAGGTTTGCATGTTTTGTTTTACACAAAAATGCCATTTTGATTGCTGGTGAGATCAGATATGATATTCTTCAAAGTCTCTGAGTGTGTCTGGACACTTGATATAAGAATGTTATTACGTTTTGAATTACACGAAACATCAAAAAGGACTCTAATAACCAAAGCAAATATTTGATGGTGAAGAGTCCTTAATAGTTTAAAAGTACCCTTTACTTTTTTCGCGAAGCGCACTTTTGTCTATGGGTGTTTAATAGATTAAGAGGCTACGAGAGGTCATTGAAGTAAGGAATTTCAACGTCTGAACATGACTTTTCTTTCCCTTGCGAGGTTTACACTTAAATTGAGAGTCCTTGGTAAACTTAACAACACTTGTGACGGGCCTACCTAGCATACAGTAATCTGTGTGTCAACGAATTTAAGTACCTAATGAATAAAGTCACTGTGTGCATCCTTAAAAAGGGAGATGTTTTCCCTCTCCTTGTAGTCGTTTGAAAACTCTCACCGTTACATTTTTAAATTAGTATCTGTGTTAAAAAAGGGGGAAACACCAACTACCGTGTGCATATGAATAAACCATAAATTTCGGTGAATTATGTTTCTGTTGTGAAGCACATCTAATTTATAATCCCGTGATGTGAAAGTCAGTTGTCATAAAAAAAACTATTCAAACGTTGTCATGATTTTTTTTAATCCTCCTATTCACAAAGTCAAAACCTTGATGCCAACGATTTCGTTTGATAGTAGAAATTAAAAGGCTTTTAATTCCGTTTGGAAACGCATAACTAATAACTGTGTATAGACTTGGCTGCAGTAGACGTGAAGCAGTCGATAGTGGCCCGAATCCATTGAATCCCATTGAAAACCATGACAACAAGGAACAAGCTCGGATTTATCCGAGAAAGTTAAAGCACATTGTAAGGAGGCGTCAATCACGCATTATTCCGACACTGAACAAATGCAAAATCTTGACTGGAACAAATGCTTCCAACGGGTCCAAGACTTAGGGCTACATTTCCCGCTTTTGTTCCTGGCCTCGCAGTTGGCGTGTATTTGTGTTCCCTTTAGTTCGACCACCCAGGATGTTTGTGAGGCCGATCGCGGAGCACGGAAGATAACGAGTCTACTCTCGGCTGGCACACGTGATAGGTGGTTGCAATAAGCGCTGCCTGGGAACCTTAGAGCAGGCCGTCCGTTTTCAAGAAATATGCAGGACATTGGCCAAGACCTCTTAGTCCTGTATACCGACCTCGAAATGTATTTTAAAAATTAATCTCGCTGCGTCATACCTACCCTAAGGCATATCATAGAAATCCGGCATTGAAGAATATGGCGGGGAGGGGAGGGACTGTTTAAAACACGGGCAAATTAATCATATTTCATAAAGAGTTTGTATGTCGAGAAAACGTGTATTTTACTTAGAAATTACCTTCAACGTCTTTATTCCTACACGGTTTGGGACCAAAAATAGGAATAATTCAGTGTGACTTGGTTGCTCAAACAGACGATTGCGTGGAAGTCTATTAAAAAAATCCGTTCTTTCGATTGATTTATTATTTCAACTACTGTGGACCCCACGAGTAAAACACTAGACTCTGACTTGTTTTTCCGAATCAGTTTAAAAATCCCAAGACCGTACAGGGCCTGTGCAAATATCCTTTGAAAAATGTGAATGTGTAAAATATGAATGTTTTTTAGGTTAGGGTGTATTCCAATTGGATCGTTCCGCGGGCTTTCTGTGGAATACATACATACACCTGGTGCAAACAAGATCTGAAACATCCGTAATAAATTGGTAAAATCAAATATAGTCAGCCTGCTAATGGTTCACTTTGTATGCAAATAGCTGTAATGTTAGTTGGGGAGGGGGGTTGGTTGTTGTCACTTACCACCCAAGAAGTAGTTCAGCCGCAACAATTACCATTATCTGTTTCCCACTTTTGGCTAATCAGGCTGAATATGTAATGATAAAGCGTGTTTCCTGCTGCCATTGGGAAGTGTCTGTATTATTCTTCTGGGTTCTTACACCTTCCCCTCACAGGGGCTTGGGCATTTGAGTCATTCAGGTGCTTAGTGTCCAACGGAGAGGGACGATCTGAAAGCCGCCAGTGTTTGGAGTGCAGAGAGCTGTTTATATAAACACCGCAGCGTAAACGACGCGAATATTCGAGTTTGCGATTTGACAGCACGCACACCTCCTATTCTCCGTTCGTTCTCCTTTAGCGGAGTCGTCGGATTTCGTTTTTGGGTGTGTGTTTTTTTTATTTTTAAGGATTGTATGCACCGTCAACGCATCGCTATATGATGTCTGTTTCTGCAAAAATCAGTTTTACTGTTCGTAGTATTCTGGATTTACCGGAGCATGAGGCGGGTCATTCCCCAGAAAGCTGTTCTGCCTCTTCATATTCTGAGTGGTCAGAAGGTGACAGAAGTCACTGCCTATGTAAGTATCTGGAGATATTTTAATTTTACACAAAAAAACACACTTTCCAGACTGAATAATCATTCAACATCTTAATTAGATCAAGATATTTGTAATGTTTTTTTATTACACGATTGTGTACTAATATTTCTCGATTAAATGTTCTACTTTGCCAAAGTTTCTGTGGAATGATTATTTTATGTGAATGATATATTTATTTGTAAATTCACATTTTTTTAAGCGAGGAGATACTGAGACTTCAAGGTGACATTTCGTAGGTAACTTAATCCGTTAGATTAAAAACCTCTCAAACATTTAAAGCATAGTTCTATTAAATTAGATAAGTCTTCGACATTTTAGCATAATTCGTTTTTTTCAATAGACTTGCATCCAATAGAGGCGTTTAACCACGTCCAATGTGGTTAATTACGTTGTTTTAAAATGCATTTACAGTACTGCCTACAGAGAGTCGTATAAACTATTTGTGTCCTTCTAGCATCTGACGAGAGCTGTCCAGAGACATTTCCAGATTCAACCCAGAAAGCAGAGCCCAGTTCAGAGACAGAAGCCGAAAAAAAGAAGAAGCGACGGGTTCTTTTCTCCAAAGCCCAAACCTTTGAGCTGGAGAGGCGATTCCGGCAGCAGCGCTACCTCTCCGCCCCGGAACGCGAGCAGCTCGCCCATCTTCTCAGTTTGACACCGACCCAAGTGAAAATCTGGTTTCAGAACCACAGATACAAAATGAAACGAGCCAGAACAGAGGGATCTACAGACCTCAGCCAGACCCCGCTTCTGCGTAGGGTGGTCGTACCGGTGCTGGTTAGGGACGGAAAACCGTGCCACACCTGCGTCATCGACTCGGCACAGTTTCAGGACAAACCTGGCTGCGGCATCTCCACATCAGCACCGCCCGCGTCCTTTGCTCTCCATGGGTACCAGCCCCTTCATCACGCCGCTCCCCTGACATTGATTCCCGGCTATCAGCACTTAACTAGCCCTGCAGCGTCCAGGCATCACTGGGCTTGGTAACCGGGGTACCTGTCGGGTCTTGGACTGCAGTACAGCTTTTGAATTGCAGCTTATAATCTCAAGAAAGCATTTGAACTGCATTTGATTAATTTTACAGTAACTAGTAATCACTGTCGCCTGTCTGTTGGGATTAAACTACCCGCGTTAGCAAAATCCTCTCGGAACAAAGACTTCAGCTTGATGTGGACATTTATGAACTTTTTTGCACAGGTTCATTTATTACTGAAGAGCTATGTTTTTCGAGGAGTTCGGTTACTCTTAATAGCAATAGCAATGTTAGATTTTATTTTAATGTGTCATTGGAGATTTTGGAATTATTAAGAAAAGCACAATTTTGCATATGCATTTGCTTTATAGTCTGTATCAATGAAAATATTTCAATAGCATTACTTTTACCAACTACTCCAGTGTACAATCATAACTGCTGATTCCTAAGACCTGGTCTTTTTTTTAATTGTTCTGAAAAGCACTAAATTTTTGATAGAGTATTTTGCAGCTGCACGGTGTCTTTCTTGTATTGTCGCTGTAAGATAAAAAAAATTCTCAACATCTTGTTCTTTGAAGTTACAACCAAAATGGCAACCAAAATTAAACGGATTTTAATGTTTCGGTTAAATTTAATAAAGAGTTTTTTCGTATCATTCATTGTATATCCTTTGGTAACATTATTTTAACACCTTTTAGGTTACAGTAAATATCATTGTGCATCACCGTCATATATATAAATGGTTCAAAGGGGTAAATGAATAAATTGTAATATTTCTTGCTTGCTATTTCGAATAAAAAACAAAATTGACTGCAGCTGACACTGACGTTCAGAGCTATATATCAAAACGGTTTTCGAAGGAGACCCCATTAGCAGAAAACATTGTGTTACTGAAAGTTCAGAAAAGATCTGTCTGCAGCCTGTGATTTTGTATTTAGATGGAAATCACGAGTTTTCTGTATACCAATGCTAAATAATAGCAACAGGTTGACCATTGTTTTAAGAAAAAATGCAATTTGTTTACGAACCGAAATTGAAGTCGTAGTCTGTGTAACAGATGTGCGACTTTCATTGTCTAAACTAATTTTTATCTAAGTATTTTCTAGTAAATAAAATCGACAAAGAAATGGCTGCATTTCGTTTGAAGAAAAAACAGATCGATTTGTTTCCTCCTTGGATTACTTTTCGTTGATGGTTTTATGGACTTGCACACAATTAGCAGTGCCTGTTACCCACCAGTTTCTGAGATTCCTCTAATGTGTCTTTATTAAGATGATAAACGCTAAAAACACACAACAAAAAAGGGGAATTGTGATAATAGCATCAGTACTGCATACAAAAACTGGTCTCTGACTCAGCAATATTGCAAACTCCTGGGTACCTGACATGACACCCGATCCGATTATGATCAGAACATGGAATGGAAGAGGGTGGTACGTTCTGTATATGGAACGACAACCAATAGGCCGGGTAGTACCTGCTGCATGGTAACTACTGAGTCATTCAATCGCCCGGGAGGTGCAGCAGGTATCACCAGTCCCATCCCAATCACACAACCTCACACTGGTGCCGCTCCCTTCGATGCTCTGATTCTCAGCAGCAATGACTGTCAAGAGCAAAATCGTTATAGGTAAACATTAGCAGATAGTTTTAAGTATGTATTAAGTGCAGTCAATTAAACTTCACACCCGAAAAACAAGCAAATGTTTAAAATGAATATCCCTTCGTTTGTCAGAATAAACCAAAACACGTATATTGAAACATCGTTATTGAGGTTGACGAATACTGTACATTTCGTTTAGACTTCATGGTAAAGCTGCGTTTCAAAGTTACGAGAATATGGTTCAGAGAAAAAGTTAGAACCTCATTCCTTTTACAGTCTTATACACACCATATCGGCAAAATGTTTTAGTTTAGTATACAACGTATTGCTAGAAGGGCAATATACTGGCCCCCGTCGCTGCTTCATCTTTTCACCTGGATCCAGTTCCAGACTGGGTCGACGTCCATGTGGAGTTCGCATGTTTTCTTTGTGACGTGATTCTTTTCCTTATTCCTTCCTTTTATATGCTCCTTCCTTATTCCAGAAACATGCTGGCTAAGTAGGTTGTGTTCCTGAAAGGACCCTGTGTTTGCGCCGACGTTATTTTCAGGGTGTAGAGCCACCTTACGCTCTATGCTTTCGAGAGAAAAAATGACTTTATGACATGGAATGTCCCAAAATATTCTAGGAGTTCTGGCATTTTTACCTAGTTTTTTTCATAAATGGTTTTCTTTTATGGGAGAAGTTCACATATGAGAAAACATTTGTAGGACCGTTGTTCTATAAAAAATTATCCTCCGACACAAGAATGTCAAATGCATTTATTAGAACAAGGTGCACTGTGTTTTCGCTTGTAACTCCAAGTCGTGTGTTCTTTGTGAAGATGGCTGTTTTGCTTAATAACTCCTTATTTTTCTACAGCGAACAGTTTCTACGGCTGACACATCAAAAAGACTAATTTCACACTATAGCGAATATATTTACTTATGTTTCAACCATTCGATAACTTGATATTTTATATAATAAGTAATAAGTTTATTCCATGCTGAAAAAAGCATGGAATAAACCTATCACTTGTTCCTTTGCAGCCTACGCATGCTGACGCAGCTACCCACCTGAACTACTATATTTTATATAATATTTTGAAAACGACGCAGTTTAAAAAGCCGATTTTTGAAACTCCCTCAAGGGGTAGTTCATATTTTGCCTTTTGAAATAGTGATGAAACTGCTAACAATGCTTTCATCTATTTGGGAATTTAACTGTAAATGGAGCATATTTTTTTCTTTTCTTCTTCTTCTTATAATATAACTCGTTACCAGGTACGATTTCTCAGCATGGCTATTCAGTCGGAATTTCTCATTTGAACCTATCTCGGGGGTTGATAAATTTATTTTTCAGCAATGTGCATCAAAAACTTTAATGGAAGAAAGCTGTCGGGAGTACGAAAGCGAAAGGAAGAAGCGAAAATATTTCAATCCGGGATTCCGCCCCTAATTCGATGCTTGCTTGCCACCGGACGGAGTGGTGAGTCTCCGCTGTCACCTGGCCCTTTGTTCTGTCCTGCTGGCCACCTTGTATTCCATATGGAGGGGACTATAACTAGGATGGTCTCCCTGGAGCTTCGCCTCTCAAACTCCCTTTTTGTGTCTCGTATTGAAAAGACTATTGTGTGACCCAAAGGGACTAAGACAAAATCCGTAGTGTTTCAATTCTCTGGTGTTTAATCAGCCCCCAGTGACAAATTTATGGGTTTTAAGAGCACAATGGTATATTAGAACATTGTAGTCTTGAAGGTGACAAAAGCGGCCATTTAAGGGTGTTCCCAGTCATTATTTAGACTCGAGAGAGAATACGGGTCTAATGAAAAGGATGGTAATTGCATAATGCTCCTCTTTTCTCCTCATAATTATGAGTTATTTTATGACTTTTTTATGGACAGGTAAACAAGTGACATCAGATTTCGCTAACACAAAAAGCTGTTTGTTGGAGAAACGTTGTACATTGTTCCAACGACAAAACCTTGAACCACTTATTTGTGGTATCTTTAATATCGTAATATGCTTAAGTGTGGTAATAGAGCCCCGCTATCGATGAATTGAGTAACACTTCTTTGTCGCCAAAGAAGTCTTCAAACGTTATATGAACCTGTGCTTTTTGGACCGGGTTATTAGATAAAGTTTTCATCTTTATCATCTAAAGTTTGTAAATACCATTAAACGACTCTGTTTAAAACGCAGAAGGCAACTTCTTGGTTTGTATTTAGTACTTTTTGCTTATGGATTTTTACGACCTTTAATACTGAAATATCAGAAAGATGACAGCTAATCTATATTAGTAACCAAATGTATTTGCTTTAAATGTCACATTTTGGAACGGACGGGGTGATAATGAATCAGCTTAATTACAGTAGTTAGTTAATTGGCTACGCTGCACAAAGTCAGGAATAGCATCAATATTTCACGGCAAGCTTTTAGTAGGCCACTACTATTAATCTTAAATAATATTAATTGACGTAATGTTTTGGACAATATAAATATAATAAATAAAATCGATTTTTACGTGTATAAATAGAATTATATAAGAAACAAAAAGAGGCTGAAGGTGTTGGGAACTGTATTGCAGAATTTCGTTAGGGATAAGCCTGGGAACTTTGAAAACTAGACACAAAAGAGCTTTATCTGTGCAGGCCTGCACGTGGGGATGATTTATGTGAGTCGGTTCAGTATTTTGAGAAGGGCCGGTAGCAAATCTTCCTCAAAAAACGTGAGTAAACTTACACATGGAAGGTAAATTTCTACACCCAATCTGCTTCGCTTGTTTCTCTGCACCTTTGTGTACAACAGGCCTGCATTATAGCGTTTAGCTTAACGAATTCCATTATTACTGTACTAACAGCTAATTCGTTTCATAATAGCTTCATAATTATTTTTAATTGTAAGAATAAAACTTAAAAACAAATGTCAAGTTGAGTAACTGTTTGTGATTAATATCATGGTTCAGAATTTAAAACTACTCGGTCTATTTACATATAGGATAACATGTTGTAAATGACAAAAACATCACAATTTTAAAACTGTACATATCCAATACCACTCATGGTATGCATAACTGTTAACTCTTTTACGATTGTCGGCGCTGTCTCTTAACTTCGCTTTTCTAAATGTTTTCAGTTGATTAAGGAAAACAATATAGTGAAATATTAGTTTAAAAACAAAGAAAACACAACATTTCTGTTTTGTGTTCTTCATTTAAACGTCTCTTTTGTGCCCTGATGCTATTTCATTGTCGAGTAATATGTGGAGCTCTCAAAACAATTTTATATTTGTTAATTTCTTGTTTTTTTTAATTGTTGTTGTTAAGCTTTGATGGGACACATACTGTATGAGAAGCAGCAATGTTAACTGCTGCAACATCCCCTGATGCTGCTTATCTATGACGATCACACCGCCCATACAAAAATGACTCCCTCCTCAGTGAAGTTAAACCAAAGTAACACAACTAGAACTGCTAACTGATGGGAAACCTCGGTGACAACCGGGGATCGTTTCCAATTTAATAAACCAAGTAAAAAAATGTCGCTTTTTTCATTAGAAATGTTTGGAGAGCTTTTTGTCGTGATGTACGAGAGTGCGATCTATATAGTTTTTAAAACATTGTCTTTGGTTAGTTTACAGTTAGTTGACAGTTAGGTTTAGTTTGATCTTATAGGTGTTTATTTCAGTCTGCTGTCACCAGTCGTGACCATCATTATCCCCAAGTGATCGATGTTGCGTTTTTATTTAGAAATGTATGTTTGCTTGTTCGTTTTGAAGGAGTTAAAGGAATGGGTCTATTGTACTTTTGAAGTGCAAAACATTACACGAAGTTGTACAAGATGGTTTAATGATAGAGGTATCAGCGTTATCTCCTTCTGATCCCCTTAAACCCGAATTCCATCGTCTCGGTTCTTAGGAAAATTAATTCCTAGTCAAAGAGTTTTCATGGGCAAAAAAAAGACCTACATCACTCGACTACGGTAATTTATTGTATTGATTGTTAATTTCTTAATTAATCCAAGTGCTGAAGATTTCTTCATTAATTAAGGATTAACTGGTGCAAAGCACTCGTAACTATAGGCAGTGGGACCCCTGATCCGAAACGTCGTTTCTTTCCGGATACAGTTGAACTGGCTCCTCAATGACACCAATAGAGAACGTAACTAGTGTTTCACAGTCGCTGTTCCGTGACATGTCTCTTTGCTGGTCTTTAAAATATGTTCTTAAGGCGAAAAAGCGAAAATTATCTTCGTTTTAATAGATGTGAGCGAAGTAGAATCCCCCCGCAAACTCAGCTGACATTCTTAGTAAATCTCTATTCGTTCCGCTCACGAATTGAATTTACTTAACGAGATGAATTAATCCCCATCTCGTAACCGACAGACCCGTTAAGTATATAGGTATGGCATGGGTTTTTGTTTCTTGGTTGAAATTTGACGTGGCGTATACTGCACCGCATGTTGTCTGACTGTCCTTATTTATATAACAGGAAAGTAGAAGAAAAGGCCAATTACAGAATGATAATGTCTGAGTACTGTAAAGGAACGGATTCAAAAAAAATTCAGGTTTAGGAGCCCCGAGTTTACGTCTCAAATCAAAATGCTGATTGTAGCATCGTAGTTTAAATTAGAACCTCTTGATAGATTTGTATTCGATTCCCCTTCATGGTCTTCTTATTCCTCTTTGCTTGAGGCCACGTAAATGTATGGATAAATTATTATTATATGATATTGGTAGAATTATGTTTTATGATGCTGTTTGAAAGCTGAACCTTGAGTAGCTGGAATCAGATTCCAGTAGTGGAATCAGATAGCCAGACGGCTGGCCCTTCCGATCTGTATTAAAGCTTTGGTAGGGGAAATGACTGATTACGGGCCTGAAATGCAAAATGAATAAAAAGTGATCATGAGTAAAGTAAGCGCCACTCTCAGACAGAAATAATTTGTTAGTCAAAACATTAAAAGACTGCATCTTACAGTCAGAAGAAAAGATCGAAAGAAAAGCAGATACTTATTCTTAAACATTAAAGGAGGAAAGGATGAAGAAAGCGGTTCTTTTCACTATCGCGTGCATATGAAAATACGTGCTGCGATGCTATGTTATGAACATATCAGAATAATAAACCATCAGACTGGGCTCACCAACTAGAGGATAATGTTTATCCTTTATTTTAGTGCAGGAGAAGTGTTTTCTCTCCTTAAATCTTTAAATCCCAATTCCTTTGTGGACTTTTGTTAAGCTGACAGGTGTGTGTCGAGGGGAGGGAGACAGACACTGTATTATTAACGTATATTCAACAAAGGATGAGATGGAGGGAGTATTTTAAATCAAGGATATTAATGTAAAATATATGGTATATTTAATATGAAAGCTTATCTTCTCTAAAATGTAATACTAACTTATGGGAAAGGCGAAGACGAGAGGAAAGCTTTTTGTATCTCTAATACAATGAGGGGATGTTGGCGAATTTCAGATTACATTATCTTGTCAGCAGTAAACAGAATGTTTCATGGTGTAATTTGTGTAGTCCCTGCATCGCTGGAGGAGGACATCACAAAGCTCAACAGAACTCTGGGAACCAACAAAAGAAATAGGCTCTTTCAGGGCCTGAAGCATTAAAAGACTTGACGTATTAGACATACAAGTACAGAGATTACTAGTGCACTCTACGTTTCTCTGTTTGTCTCAGAGGGGTGCACCAACACTATTTCTTCATCCTTGAGCGGAAAACTGCTTAGAGGAAGCTGGCCCAATTGGGCCGTGCATGTAGGCAGCCTGCAATGGTCTGGGAGTTGAGATACTACACCACCATGTTTATGACAGAAGCTATGGGTGACAGACAGGGAGCTCAGCAGCTTCCTCAGGGTCTAGCCTGGTTTCTGGAGAAGGGGAAGCAAAGCTGGAGGGACAGAATTCTTTTCAGGCCCTCGTCGAGTCTGTGGAGTAATTTGGGAATCTCACAACAGCAGGGATTGGTGGATTGTCAATGGAATAATAGGAGACGCTCTTGTGACAGGTTGGTATGGGCCTGTCTGAAGTTTTCATGGAGAGCGATGTGGAAAAGGCTGGAGACATGTTAATCTTCTTGCCGAAAAGAGTGATTTCTATAGCCCACAAAAATGTAATCCAGAACATTTCTGGGGTTTGGATTATATGATCTTGAGAAAAATGCAAGCAAATTGGTTATATAACTTTGCAGCCAGTGTTGTGTTCTTCAGGCAAGCATACCATTTTCTGTGGCATTCACTATTTGGTAAAATTCTTAATTTAAAGACACCAGTCTTGGTTCATTTTAGTTGGATCAACAGAAAAGAGCATGTAGATCACAAATATTATTATTATTATTATTATTATATTATTCATTCTGTTATGTTCCTCTTTTTTGAAAGATGTAAATTGTTCTATAGTATTTTTTACCATGCTTACGAGCTCAAGTGGTTGATTGAGCTCTCCCTTTCACGCCAAGACAGAGATTTGTAAGGACATCTCCTTCTCAGGTATTCTCTTCTCAGTACCAACTCAGCCCCTGTTCCACAAGCCAAGAACACTAGTAGTGGTCTTGCCTGTCCCACATGTCAGTTGAACATGTTGAAGTGGTGGTCTCTGATGATATCTTTGCCAGTATAGTCATTCCTGCAGAAGGTGTCTATGCATTTACTGTTCATTGGGTGGGCTTTATTTGATCAACTGAAATAAGGACACTTTCCCTTTGGGCAAATGAGAAAGAAAGTGTCACGATCGTAAACCCCTCCTCTTAAGGACGCTCCAGCCCTACCTTGTTTTCATTCATCTCCAGCACCTGTCTCCAGTTCCAGCCCCTGTGTTATATAAACCAGACGTTCCTGCCTATCAGCTTTGGACAAAGCTCAGCTTTGGAACATGGACGCCAGGAAGCCTGCCTACCCACAAGTCCAGGAGCGGCTCGACGGCATAGGCTTCACTACAGCGTCCTGACCATCTGGGTCCAGGATCAGGGAGTGCCTGGTCCCGTCACCCCCTTTTATTCCCCCGACCCTCAACCGGATCCCACTCCAGTTTTTAATTCTTCTGTGTGTCTGTCAGGATGGATTACCCGGCTTTGGACTTTCGTTTCAATCTTGGATTTGCATTGGACTCCCTTGGACTGTTCGCCTCGGCCACACCTCCCCTGAACACTAGCGCACCATGGACACGCACCCCCCATTTTCCTTCCAGTCCCTAGCATGCCTCTTTCCTCGTGTATTCCTCACTTCCTTCCGGATCGTGTTGTCTGCACAGGGCCCTGAAAGAACTGCTCATGACAGAAAGTCTCTGGCTTTGCTTGACAGGCTTCATCAAGTGCTCAGACAGTGTACTTCCACACAGGCAAGGAGATTGTTGATGGCAGAACTGAGTGTTCTGACTCAGTTCTCCTTCCAGCAGTCTTATGACACAGACTAAAACGTCTGTGTCATAGATGTGCAGATCCTTGTCAAGCTCAGACACCAGAGATTTAAAGATCATTACTGTAGTTTTTTTAATGGGTTTCTCTGGGACTAACAGACTTGCTGTTCCTTACCTGTGAACAGTGATGGGCAACTCACACCATGCAGTCACATTACTCTTTGTACCCAGAAAGAGTTCCTTTCATTGAACTAAAAACATTTATTTTTTTAATGAATATCCCAGCCCAAATTAGATTGTCCTGTTCTATAATTTTTTTTAACAAAAGAAGCTAATTAGGTTAGGAAATGTCTTTAGAGCATCAACTTTTTAGAGTTAATCTACTTACATCAACCAAGATTCTGAAAGCAAAATTGTCACTTTTAATTTCTAGTATTATTGTTAGCATTGGCCTTGTTAATAGTTACATCCAGGTGGGGGCTGCCCATGGGTGGTGGTGGAGGGAAGTCCCCATTACCTGTAAAGCACTTTGAGTGGAGTGTCCAGAAAAGCGCTATATAAGTGTAAGGATTGTTATTATAACAATGGAACAGGGAAGGACCCAGGATTTCTGGGGAAAAAAAACTTCAGAATGAGATCTAAGGGACTAGACTGTGGAGTGTATGTTTAACAGCTAATTGGCCAATCGGGATTTACAGCTGACCCGAGAAAATTTCTCTAGTGGAGAGGTTTCTAAATCCTTTTAAAACTGCGTAAAAGTCTGTGTTGCGATGAGCGTGACCCAGACGACTAGAGAGTTCAGTTGTTGTAGAAATCCTCTAGGCTGATTGTTTATTTTGAATTCCAAACGTTTCTTCTATTCTAATTCAGTCCTAAATCGTCGTGTTGTTCCGTGCACAAAAAAATAAATCAATCAATCAACCTAAGGCCCAAAAGCAGATAAATGCGGCCAGATTGTTTGGTTGTTGTTTTTTTTGCGCTGTTCCGACAGAGCTAGCCATCTCGGAAATCTCCCGAGAAACCTACGTTTTCCGATCGGCCTGTCGCCGCTTCACCTCATCCTTCTCCCCTCGCCTTGTCCTCCCTCCAAGGTGAGACGCAGTTTTGAAAGGGAAGCGACTTGAACCAGCCGATGAAAATGAATGACACAGAGAAACCTAGCCAACCGGCTCTTAAAAGGAGATAAAAGGACATCTTATAAATGAAAAGGAAACCTTAAACAGATAACGTTAATTTATGTGGAATTATAATGGAGAGTTCTATACATCATTGTGGCCACGCATTCCCTAGATGTAGCCAGAGGATTATAAGTGAGTATCATTTCACTGTTCTCTATACCGTTTCAGGTTACAGGTGTTGGCAGAAACGTGATATGACGTTAAACGCGCAGACAACAGAATAGGAGCACGTGGAAAGATAACGGATTGGCCGGATGGTACAGTACCTACTGATCCGTTCAATCGTCTGGGAGGTGCAGCAGGTCCAACCCAGTCCATTCCAACCGACCACCCTCGCACTGATGGTCTGATTACAAACACATCGGCTCAACATGCCACTTGTTTCTTTTTTTCAAAGTGATAAAATATTACAGTTATTAGAATCTTTTGAATGGTGTTAAATTCTCAGAGGACAGGAAAAATAAAGTGCAGCTTGTGAATTTCCTCCTGGGTCAGGCCATATTTACCTTGTTGTTAGAGAGCTGCACAGACAAACTCATGGGATAGATAGCTCACTCTAATGTGTGGATGTCCTTCAGAATGCAGGTGGGGTTCCTGCAGTACAAGATGGTTTACCAGGTTGAGATGTTTGTGATTCCATCTGGGCCTCCAGCCACTGAGGGAAGAGATCTATGGAGAACCAAGACGCACTCATCTGTGAATCTTTGAAATCTGTCCTGGGTAAAGACTGCTTTATCCAGTTATTTTGCTGAGGTATTCCCTAATTGTTCTGTTATTAGAGGAATGGGAGCTTATAGCAGTATCTTAATTATTATGCTGTATGAGCTGTGGAGGGAAGAGTTGTATATTTTCTATTTATCTCGTACCCCAAGTATATTTTCTTTGTGATTGATCTTTCTTGCTTTTGTAGTATGCAATTCTGGGTTGTTTGGTATTGTATATATACAATTAAGGTAAATCTTGTCTGCAAAAATGAATCTTTACAACTATACCACAGGTCTTTTCATCATCTCAGTAAATAGACTATTGTATCTTTTATCTTGTTTGCAAATTTAACAGTATTCTTCAGCTAGATCCCAGACTGTCTAAAGTACTTGCATTTCAGTTTCTGCATCAACATTTGTTTTGCCCCTTTCTTTGAAAAAGTACAAGCTGTCTAGCTAGAAATAGCCTAAAATATTATTGCTTTGCAACAATGAAGTTTACTTTGATATATATTAAGACGCGTATGGTAACTGAATATTTTTGCAGGCAGCACAGTGTTTAATAGTGAATTGAAAGATGCCACTGTGCCTTTGATGCTTAAAAATATTCTTTCAAATAAAAAGCAGCCAATTTTAAGGTTATTTTAATATTATTAAATAATAAGTGTTATTTTATTTAACACATAGATGTGCTATAACCTGGACCAATTTTCCCAGAGGCCAATCAACATACCAGTATGCGGGAGGAATCACATGCTAATACAAACTCCACACATAAAACACTCCAGCACTACGATTATTAAATATGCTACATGTAAAAATGATATGACTTGTGACATTTACATGAAAGTTCAAAAGCCACATGTGATATAGTGCATTCACACACTTTGAAAAGGCTTCACTACTGAAGGGTTTTCTTCCTTGTTTCTACTTTTCATTAGGAAATTATCCCCTGCTTGTTCCATCACATTCTACATGTTGATGCAGCTCTGTATTTGAACCCATTATTGTGCATTTGTACTGTGCACCCTAATTTTACGTAACTAACCCAGACTTGGTCTCTCCACCATTAGATTGAAAGTGAGCATCCCAAAAATGCAGTCTCATCACCTTGTCTCTCCTTGTCTGTCTTCAATAGGGTGAATATCTGATGAAATAATAGTCCAGAGTATGATGCTGATGCCAGACTAATACAGAAAGTCTTCTGTGATCCCTCCTTTGTGAGAAAGAGCATTATTGTGTTGAAAGATTAAGATAACCTTTTATGTTGGTACTTCTGTAGCAAAAGGTGCAGTGTATGGTAAACATAAGGTCCACTTTCCATTTAAATATGAGGAATACTAAGTCATGTAAGCAATTAACGTTCCTTCGTTTGTTTTTTACAGTAAGTACTGATCTCCATCAGGCCCATTGTAGTCATATTAATGACAACTGAGTAGATCCACTCTTTGAGATCTAAAAGAGCTCCATAGTTTGGATATCCTAGGGAAAAACATTTTTGCAGCAGAAAACCCTCATTTAGAACAGGAGATTTCCCTATGCTGGGTTGTATTCAGTTAAGTTGGAACATGGATTTCAACTAAACAATAGCTTTGCCTGTTATGGTGTTACAGTGTGTGGGGTATTTCCAGCCTTGGTGATGTCCGAAGCTGCCAGTTTAAATAAGAATCCAACAGTATTATGATCACAGTCAAGATGGCTGAACACTTCTGCTGAATCCCAGTCAGGGTTCGTGTTTTAATTAAAGATCTACCTCATGCCAACAATGGCTTTTACATTATGAAGAGTAATCCTAACCACTATCAATGAATCTGGTCTTTTATGTTAATTGTGTTTGCCAGAGTCTTCATGTCAGCGGGCCCAGGGTTTGACCTAATCAAAGCTTAATCATTTGGAACACA
This sequence comes from Lepisosteus platostomus, assembly GCF_059453375.1. NCBI lineage: Eukaryota > Metazoa > Chordata > Actinopteri > Semionotiformes > Lepisosteidae > Lepisosteus > Lepisosteus platostomus. The sequence goes on from NC_142620.1 coordinate 21,906,488, forward strand.
TAAAGGTTTATTCCATGCTGAAAAGAGAAGAAAAGAAACACATCATTTTTGGCTGTGGAGCCTTCATCTGGTGTCACACCCAAAGAAGGCTTCACAGCCAAAACGTTTTGTTTCTTTTCTTCTCTTTTCAGCATGGAATAAACCTTTACTTGTTCCTTTGCAGCCTACGCATGCTGACGCAGCTCCCTACTTGAACTGCTTAATCACGCGGTTTCATCTGGACAGTGTAAGGGGTGGTGCAGAGTTTAGCATTGATGCCTAGAGGTCTGGATTCAACTCCCAGGGTGCTATCTGTGTAGAGTTTGTATGTTCTCCTCATGTATGATGGGTTTTCTTCCAGTGCTCCAGTTTCCTCCCACAGTACATGCTGGTACACATGCCCCTGTGTGCTTGTGTCTGTGTGTACTCAATAATAGACTGGCATCCCATCCAGGTTGTGTCCTGCTTTGCTCCCATTGCTTGCTGTCACGATTGTAGCCCCTCCCCCTTAAGGGCGCTCCGGCTATTTCACATTTGAGTTGATTTTGTGCATCTGCTCCCGATTCCTGCCTCCCTAGTTAAGCTAGACGCTCACTCTGTTCCGGGCTCTGCATTGGTTTCCAGTACCAGCCGAGTCCAGGACCTGGACCGCCTGGTCCCATTCCCCCTTTTTTCCCCTTGAGCCTCCGCTGGATCCCGCTCCGGTTTATAACTCCATTTGTCTTCGGCTTGGTTGGACCACCCGGCTCTGGACATTTGCCTCGTCAAGGATTTCCCTATGGACACTCTTTGGACTGTTTGCCTTGGACTCACCCCCCAGAACACCAGCGCACCATGGACACGCCCTCTGTTTTCCTTTCAGCCCCCTTGCATGCTTTTTTCCTGGCATTTTCCTCACTCTTCCCCGGATTGTGTCCTGAAAGAACGCTTTCGTTACACTTGCTGGGTTATGCTCCAGTTCCCCCGTGACCCTGGATTTAATAAACCAGTGGGAAATGGATAGATCAAGAGTGTAAAGGACATGCAGTGGACAATTTTATAGCTCCCCATTTAATACGAATTAAAGTGGATTTTATTCTGTTTTGCTTTTCTGTTGCAAAGTTCTCCAAACTATAACATACCGTATATGAAGTTAAAGCTTGACTTCTTTGAAGCCCCGTCCACTGTCCCACTGCTGATAACTGAAATGAATTGCTGGGTCCAACTGCTTGTGGTCTACCTGGCACGTTAGCAAATACCAGCCATAGTGCTGGCTCCACAGTTTGACCAAAGTACAGCCTTTCTCTGCCATCAGCATCACACCCAGGAGTAATTAAGTGGGCACCTCTTTTCAGTAGTGTCTAAAATAGATTAACACAGAGTAAAAACACGGGCCTGTAATTTAACAGAAGAGCAGTAGAATTGTGCTAAGTACCCTAAGTCCTGAGAAACAGGAATGTAACGTTTCTCCCAAAACTTTTTCAGAATTTCCCAATGCCACCAAAATACTTTAAAATTCTTCTTCTTTTCAAAACAAATTCAGATCGGCGGTCTTTGCTGTACTCTGCTCATCTATGAAATCACTGGAAAAGACATGTTTGTGGAAACCTCAAGTGTACCTGACGCTAATTGTCAGGTTTAAACAATATTTTGCCTAATTAGCTTTCTTCTTAATGTTACTTTACTCCCCCTCCCTAGTATTTTACAAATCAACAAGAACAAGAACAACAACAAAAATAATAATAATAATACACTTTTTCTGGGCACTCCACTCAAAGAGCTTTACAGGTAATGGGGGCTCCCTTCCACTACCTCAGTGTGAAGCCCCACCTGGATGATGCAACAGCAGCCATAGTGCACCAGTATACTCACCACACACCAGCTATCAGTGGGGAGGAGAACAGAGTGACGAAGTCAATTCATACGCTACAGGCATAATTAGAAGGCCATGTTTGGTAACACCCCTACGGTTTTCGAGAAACACTCGGGTTTTTAATGACCACAGAGTCGGGACCTTTGTTTTACATCTCATTTGAAGAAATTAGCTATTTATACAGTATAGTATCGACATCACTACATGGAGAATTGGGACCCACACACATTGCAGGGTGAGCACCCCCTACTGGCCCCACTAACAACTCTTCCAGCAGCAACCTTTGTATTCCCCAGGAGGTCTCCCATCAAGGTACTGGGCAGGTTCAGTGGGATGCCAGTTGTAGGTTGAAGGGTGATAATAGCTGCAGGTCCCATCTCAATACATCACAAGATGGTGTTGTGATTTGAGTGATGGAACCACAGTGCCATAGTGATGACCGGCTCAGTGAGTGGACAGATACGGATCAGAGAGGTCTGTCTACTCTCCCCTGTACAGTACTGTACAGAGCTGATTCGCCTGACCAAAACATAGAGGAAATAACTGACAATTTCCAAACTGTGGTGACAAATACAGGGAGAAGGAAAGCGGGTCAGGGCCTCAGGTGAAGAAACGTGAAGATGAAAAACTATTGCAGCACAAACTAGCTTTTGCGTTCCATATAAGATTCACAGCATCAAAACTCTAACTGAGCTACTTTAACTGTGTTGTTAAGAGACCTCCAAAAATATAAGAACAGATGCCCTCCTAGATCAGACTGGCAATGCACTTCCATACTATGATTACAGTGCACTGGGTACTAGTGCGCCATTTTCAGTCTGACTAAGCCTGCGTGCTAAATATCCCCGTTCCGTGAACATGCCTCCTCTATGTTATAAAGCACAAGTCCTTCAAACTCCAGAGTCGTCTTCATTCCGTCGCCTTACGCAGATCTTTCTATTAGAGTTGAGGCAAGTCAAAACTATCCAGCCATGTTATTGAAGCCTATATACCCTGGCAATACATTACTACATACTAGGAATCAAATAAGCTAGATAGTGTGTTCCTCTCGTTTGTAGTCTTTCTGTTCTTAGGTCCACAATGAAGAGTAATTTACTCTGATACGCCTCCTAGAGTCATTGGACTTTAAAAGCAATGCAAATGGAGGAAGGGGGTTGTTAAAAAAGTCATTATCCATGGTGAAATTAGTAACACCTAGCTCAAATTAAAAACATATTGCATAGAGATAAAAAACGTTTTTCAAACCTGTTGCAGACTCAACCAGGTTCACAGTATACGAGTCCCGGAAAATCTTGCAGTAGGATCTCAACGTGTCATGCGGGGTAAACAATACATATGAATGGTTTGATTTCAAAGGCATTTTGAGGAGAAACCTGGAAGTCCACATATCCAGAGCGTTTTCTCTGGTGTGCCTCTGTTCCACTGACAAACAGGAAGACAACAGCTGTTGGGAACACATGTGAAACGTTAATACGCGTCAATTAACATAATCCAGTTAGAAACGAGAGTTAAACTGCTGCTATATATCATAGCAATTGACAGTATATGGGGAGAGTCATTATTATGTCTTGAACTTTTGACCAGTTACATGGAAACGGTTGTAGTTTTTCAAGTAAGCAAATTAGATTGTTTTAATTATGAGTTTTAGTCGGTGGCGTGAGCATCTGTTTCATACTTTCACTTTCCTAATGCGGACGACCTGCAGGGCTCTGTTTTACGTCTTTTTTAGGGAAAAGAAAGGAAATGTGTCCATTGAAAGACTTGGAAAAGGGTCTCCCTCAGTTAAATTATTTACACAATACCATCTCGTCTTTACAGTGTTGTGGTGATAAAAAATACAAAACGTTACATTGCATTAAAAGGGACATTAGGGTGTCAGAATGGGCTTTTAAGCGACAGTTAATTTCATGGCACTTCATTGCAATTTCACGGCTATTTTTTATTTTGTCTCTAATATAGGTCTACATAAAATAACTGATTCAAATAAAGTTAAACTTCAGATGTTCATATAATGGTGCGAATGTATTAGTTATCAGTAAGTTATTTGGCTCTTCAAAAAATACCGAGAGATGTTTTGCTCACTATTTTACAAAGATAATTTTTCTGCAACGAAAAATCTTTGTAGTGTTTTCAAGCAGGGGCAACAACTTATGTGGAAATATTAGTAATAGATACAGTATGTGCAGGGAAAGACAGCTCCTCGTTGATGCGAGACTTTCTGTTATTCTGAACATATAAAAGGACTTAAATATGGTTTAAGCACGTTTAGCCATTGCGGGCAAACCCCATCAAGAAGCAGGTCATCTTTAAAGCTGATCATTGTAATAGAATCCTGTCCTTGTGCTTTAATACAAATAACTTGCTTCTTGGCAGATATACCTTTTATGTTGTTTGCGAAGTTGAAGAACGTTCATGTTTTTTTTAGATTGGCAATAAGACTCAGTAGTTCTTTACGAGGCGTGAGTCCCGCGAGCCTCGCGTGTCAGCACAGCAGCTACTGAAAATGGACGGAAGGACTTCAAATGGCGTCCCTTTTTGTTTGCAAAAACCATGAAATATTACTTTGAACTAGTGAATTGTATTTTATCAGAAAGTCAAGACATTCCAATAAAGTGCACATTTAAGAATTCAGCTACGTTTTTTCCCCCCAGCGGCAAAGAGTGAAATGACATTAGCACGGACATATTGGATTCCCCCCCCTTACTTTCGCCACTATCCCCACCTACAGGCATCATGAAGAACTGCAGTATGAGGGTAACGCTTTCCGGTATCTTGGCATCGTGTAGAACTGTTCTTCCAGAACAAAACGGAACAAATATTAATTTAATATCTTATAATGTAATTTCATTTCCACCGACTCTCTGTTGAAATATCTAATTACCTCTTCACTATTCCTACTGTCACTAGACTGATTGATCGATGTTATGTGATGTTTTCTATCAGGAAATGGGTCTTTTTAAAGCGTCAAAACCTGCAGAATTGAATATAACTGTTGAATTTAAAAGCGGCAAGTCTTTTTCAACGATATTGCGAATCGAAACAGATTAGTAACTACGTTGTCAGCTAAGCCCGGGTGAAACAATGTTTTTTTTTTCCAGTTTAAAGGGTGAACTTTAAAACTCCATTCTTTCTCAGAAAACTTTGGAGATTATGGTGGAATATAATCAATCGATATACTAGATAGACTATAATCGGTCAGTAAAAGTAACAGCTATACCCAAGAAATTTTGTTATTGACGTAAATCAATTTGCAGTTTTATGTTGCAATACAATTAGTAGACTGAAGATCATTTTCAATTCTGAAGAATGTTTCATTTACACCACTAGATGGCAATATCACACAGCAGTTTAATGCGAAATTGTGTAGGTAGGGTATATCATTCAGAAGTACAGTATCTTCAGTACCATGATCATCTTCCTCTTTTTAGTACTTCAAGTTTTTTTATCAACACTCCTAGTGAACATAATAGTATAATTCCCTCTTCCAGTAATTATCTGTTAATAAAGAATCTGTAAATCGGTATGTTTATGGTTTTAATATCAAACGTTAAAAAAAGATAGAACAATGGCGTTCTTCAACGTATTCAGCTGATATGACGTGCTATAAGTCGAGTTGCAAGCGCAGTCTAATTAAGGTTTTTTGAAAGACTAGTAATGACCCAGAAACATGGTCTGGACTGCACACTCCATTTTCCATTACTCTAAACACAGCACAGAATTCGCATAAAAACGTACTCATGAAACCCGTCTATTTGTCCTATATAATTCCTAATTTAGTTCAGTTACCCGTTGCCGGGTATTTTTTTCCAAAACAGAATACCGGTTAGGAACACCATCGTATGGTTTAAAGAGCAGGCGCACCATGTCAGTTGGCTCTGGTGACGATAATTATTTGCGTTCTCGAAATAATATGAAATGACATAATACGCGAATTACGAAGTAAAATCTGTGCTGCAATGCCCGACATAAATATCGGCGTCTAGTACGTCAGTCCAGAACAGTGCCGTCGTTCGTGTAGGCTTTCTTAACATTGTAAAAAATACTATTGTTCTGAATCAAATTTTTGCAAACGACCACGGTAGAAAATTGAATAGTAATATTTCTTTCTGAGAAAAGAAAAAGCAGGCACTTAGGTCGGAAAGTTACAACCAAGGTTGATGACCATAGGAGTTAGATTATCCTAAAGTCTCTCTTTAAAATGTTTCATTTTGAAGAATTAACGGAAAACATCGCCGCTAATTAAAGGTAATTGACCGTAATAACCGTGTACCAGTACAGAAAAAGGTCCTGATTTATCTAATTAGGAGATGCTTTTGAAACTCGGTAATTAGTGGAGTAATATATCCCCGCGAAAACATGTCACAGTTCTAATTACCTTTACCTTGCATGCTGTAATTAGGTTTAATTATTGCTCTATGGTACACACCTATAGCAAACGAACACTGAGAAATTAATTTGGCATATACCCTTCCCTCTGGGTTAGTGTACGTACTACATGTGGGCTGGTCTGTAGATTTATATTATTTTCTTCAATATGTTGATTCTAAGGGAAGAAGCTGTATATCTCGGTTATTTGAGAGTGTTACTCAGTTGTAGTCTGGTAACGTGTGACTGATGTGAATTTGCTCAAATCAGCGCGTTGCAATATTAAATCGTCTTACCGTCTCCTAAAACAATAACTACTGATTTAACAGATTAAGTAGAGTTTAATTCCATGATGAAAAGTATTAAGAAAGGCATACATTTTCTGTCGTTTGTCTGCAGCGTAAAGAAAAGCTCAATGGTCAAATGTTGGTATTCCTATACTTTTCAGTGGTAAACTAAACGTTGCTTGCTCCGTAGTAGATCAAATGTATTAATTCGATATTATAATGGTATAGTCGAAACGGCAGGTACATAGAATTAGAAAAATGTAGTTACAGTAAATTATAACTATAGTTACTCTTTTCTTTTAAAACCTCAGTAGTTAATATTAAGAAAACGCGAATAAACGGCACAAATGCTTCTTCGACGTGTAGGCCAGAGATTTCCAACCCCGAGCACTGATTCAGCACGTTTTTGCTCCAGCGGAGTTGTTAATCACAGGCTAATTCAGTTTTCTATTTGTGTCATATCTGTAAACAGTTTTTACTAGATGATCAATAGATGATGGAAAGGCACAGGCGGGAATGAGATTGTACCAGAGACGTCTACCTACAGTGAGACGGTTTCCTCCCTCAGTTCCAGATGGTTATATTTCAGGCCGCACACCTGGACGAGGGCAGCTCTGAAACTCAGAAATTGGTAGAGGGCTGATGGTATTTGCAAATCACATTTGACCGTTTCTTTTAACAGCTGAAAGCAATTTTATACATCGGAGCCAAATAGAAAACTGAAATCGATTAGGCTGTGATGAATAACTTAACTGTTGAGCAAAACCCACACCTGGACCAAAGTTGGGACCCACTCCCAGATATGTGTTTTCAGATCCCTGGATATTATATCCCTGGAGGATATAAGGGAGAATGTTTATTAATTAATATGGAATTATATTTCTGATTATGTATAGAATACGTGTTATTACTAAAGGACGAGACAAAAGGGTAGGAGGACTAAATGTGAATTTGTGCCTAGGATGATAGTATATTGGACAGCATGGTGGTTAGTATTGCTGTCTACGACACTGGGGTGTGGAGTTTGTGTGTTTTCCACTTGTCCGTATGCGTTTCATCATAACATAGCTTTATTAGCCCTATACAATTAATCGCATTAGGAATTCGCCTTTTCGTATACCCCAGTTTGCTCTCCATGAGAGGGTTAAGACTGCTCAACGGAGTAGGATTATACTGGCGGCTGCGGGATTTGAACCGGCAACCTTCCAGCCACAGGCGAAAATCCTTAGCCACAGAGCCACCGCTCCGCCCGCTTCATCGTGGTAGGTCGATTTTCTTACACACAATTTAACGGCGTACTGTTTTCGGGGAAATTGTCCCTGGCGGGAGTCTGTATGTGTCTGTGGTCGTCCGGTCTAGGTTGTAACCTGCCTCCCTTGCTTGCCGAGATACGCCCTGATGCTCCGCGACCCTGAATTGGATGAAGCGGTTAGAAATTGTATGGACGACAGTACAATGGCACAGACTTGAGTTGACTTTGTGAATTAAAGAGAACCAACTAATTGCATTATTCTATCAATACACTGACAGAAAGGCAAAATCCTCATCTCCGCAAAACAAACAGCGCAGAGCATATTAAAACTACACTATGTCCCCAGCAGAGGTCGTTATATGTCTTTTTAAGGTCCAAAAAAATCAAAGTAGCCGTTCTCTGAACCTACTTAATCTCCTTGTCCTGTAGTTTAAAAATCCTTTTAGGCATCCATTTACCCGGATCTCAAAATCATCCATACTTACAAAACTTTTTTTTCTGTAAAGCTCTTGTTAACGATTGAAAGATCAGCATTCCAGTCTGCCGTAGTAAAATACACATTTTCATAGTTTTGTTAAAGCAATGATCCACGTTATCTTAAGTGTCTTTCTATAATAAACGATATCTGTAAATCCCACAATTTCATTGACAAAAACCTGCTCGAACCTGCTCGAAACATGATCATTTGGTGCGATAGATTCTTCAACCACATGTCACGATATAAATGACAATTCCGTTACCTTACGGAGAATTTTGTTTCTTGTTTGCTGTCTTAGTTATGTCTTTGAAAATAACTTAGCGGCATGATTATGATTCTGCAGCTATGCTTAAACGTCTTCTACACATTGGAGGAGAACGACATTAGAGATTTCTCTTTCAAAGTATGCAAAAACATCATCATTTAAATGTTTATACACGTTTATATAAACGTGAGTAATGTTTTTGTTACTGTGTAAGAATGACACGTTCTGTGTTATAGTCCAAGCCTTTGTTTGGCAACAATTTATACAGCAACAATAATAGTGCTTTTTCAAAGTTCATAAGCATATTTTTCATAATCGCACGTAATATCATCTTCCCTCTGGCACGGGACCATTTGTCTTTTTAGTTCAAGAAACGAACGCTTTAAACAATAAAGTAAAATGAAAAAATTCCTCCCTCCATCCATCTCGCGAGCTGGTTGAAGCAGAATGACCTCATCGTCTTCTAGCAAGAGTACTAACTGCGCTGTGGGCGGTTGAGGCTGAACGGACAACTTACGTACAGAGACATCAAGCAATCTCTCTCCTCCAAAGAAGTGGAGTCTTTGAATCACTTTTTATTGCATTAGTCTCATGCAATAGTATCTACACACTGTGTGTTTGCATGGGAGAGTGAGCAGTAAAGAGCATTCTTAAGATACTCCAGTTACTGCCAAATTTAACGACATCAAGGCTACGTTCTCCAAAGCACAAGGTTTGGAATAGTTTCAGTTAAACCGTTTTTGGAGTTCGGTGTTTTAAACTCCATCGAATGTATCATCCACGTTCAGTCTGTGCAGGGCTCTTGCGATTTCTCAGAAATAACCACTAGTTAAGCTTTTGCAATGGTAGAATACATAATTATTCTTAACTCTGAATAAAAACGACCTCTTTCAGTAGAAGGAGTTTTAAATAAAGAATTTTGCGAATCTTGCGACGTAGCAAGGTTCTAAAGACAGGCTCGTAATAATCTTTATTTTACACGGCGCCTATCTTTTCATTCCTTGGCTGGTCTCGTATATGAGATATACCGGTTTTTAATACAAACAGTACTGAAACTGTACCTCAAAAGTAAGGCGGGAATCATTGTTCTTAAAATACTATTTTTTTACATTGAAGATTGATTTGTATTATCTTCAATTTCCCAGGTTAATTGCTTAACCACTTATTTTAAATAAAAGAAATTGCTGTTTGCTATATATATATATTGCTCGTGGAGTTTCAGAATGATATTCTCTGGCTTGTTGGAAGTATCTGAAACTACAGAATTCTAAACAGTAGTCCAGTACTAATGAAAGCACGTGTCCACCTCTTGTTCATTATCCAGAGATAATTGTGTAAAATATGTATTTACCCGTCGTTTTTGTTCCATATATGGAGAACAATTAAATATCTGTCTTGGTTTGTTTAAATATAGAAAAGCCAATTACTTTTTTTAAATCATGGTATACTCTAAATATCGTATAGGAAAGACTGGACCTGTGTCATTATGGCATTTGTATTAGGTACCCGACATACCGTTAAACATAAGCTTGTTCCATAATCGTTACTTATTGCGAGCTTATGTAGAGGTTTTATCATCTATCGATTACACCAAAAATAGATCTATGCACAAGCTACATTAAAAATTAATTTAATTTTAAATGCTTTGACGTTGTTGCCTAATACGCTCTGTTGTTAATGCGAAAAACAACTACAACTTAAATATTCTTTTAATAGTTATACCAGTGTCTTCTAATACAAAATAACGAAATATTGACCGGTATTCATAAAACATTTTGCTCTTACCGTTACTATTACAAAATGTATAAAGATTATAATGAAAAGTAAGATGCTCTAGAGTATAACAGTATGATTCGACTCATGAATGACGTGTTAAGTAATTTTTCACCTTTACTGCTTACAGTATGTGTGCCGTCTTAGGCCTGCAGGAAAAAAAAAACCTGAAGGTAACAAGGAATTGCATGATAGCATTTAATGAATGTAAGCCATTAAGACAATATTTTAATTACTCTTAATTGCGTGATGAGTGTTTGCGCACGCAAGAAATAAGATTCATTGGTATAGTTAGAATTTGGCGACTGACAAGCGCAATGCAAATTTATGTGCAGATGTTTCGGGAATTTCGGATGCTTAGGCCCTTTGCGTTTTCAAGCATAAAATAAAGACTCTCCTTCTCATCTGCACCATTTCTCTTCAAAGTGAAAAAGGGCCAATAACGTACCGGCCATTTTATGTTAAATGAGTTATGCTTTTTTTGCTTATTTTGTGGAAAGTTACATTTCTTCACAATACTTTCCTAGCCATGAAAATTGTTTCGTTAGCAAAAATCACAAACCGTATTTCAGTGTTGACCAGTATTAGGTTTATAGCAACTAAATGTAGCGCATGCAAAATGTCGAGCATTAATAAAGCAGATACCTTTATTTCCTTTTAAGCAGCCCTGGATGTTTTATAGTTTTTGATGAATGTGGTAGCAGTCGTAGCGGAATCACTGATAGTTCGACACGAGTGCTGCTCTTGGTTATTTTCTGTGGAGATTTATTTTACTAGAAAAATACGCGAAACTCTGTCGCCATGGGTTTCACATTTTATATTACTGCAAAACTTTACAGGATTTCATGTTATTGTAATAATTATTCTGTATCCCGTGCGTAGCCGAAGCATTGGTATTATTAAATCACCCGAAAACAATTGAAGCCCCTTCTGTCTGTATTTTGAGATGCTTAGTAATCTAGCACGAATAACATTTAACATAGACGACCGAGGGTATCAGTTGACCTTAAAGATGACTAGTTACACTGGGGAATTTCAGTCTAGTCATCAGTAGCGGTGTCATCGGTCCTCCTTAACTCCAACCCAGCCCCCTCCTTTGTGAGAAAAGAATTCAGCACAAAGGTATTGATAATAATCTTCCCTGGAAGAAAATGTTCAGTGTAATTTGACAAAACTAACTGTTCAGATAACGAAAACGGGATAATTACACTGTCATTCAGGTAACCCTGAAATATAACTTGCATCGTATTAAATGTTATATAAAGTTTCCATATATTTATAGTATAACATTCAATAAATTATTTGGAATGAAAATGGTGCAGTATTTTCTATACCAAAGTTATTTTTTTGTTTTATAGAGTATTTTCTTTAAAGGTCCTCCAGAAGTTATCACGAATCTTTTTCTTTAATGGCAGAGTCTGAATTTGCTGAATTTGCTCGCACACAATGCAGTTCCAGCTGTCAGTGCTTTGAAATGATTACATATAAATGCTATATAATGTTTGCCAAGATCTATATTTACACACCATGTTGACTATGTGAGTTTAGAGCTTAGGTTAAAGCATTTTAAACTCCCTTTTATGTACCAATGTATTCCCCTTCCTATATACACCCAAAAAGTGTTGAAAACGGCACAGCAACATGAACAATAATCTATTGAGTTAAATCAACACTGTAATGTAAATTTTTCCTAAACGTAGATCTTCCACGCCTCAAGAAATCGTTCCAGTCCTAGAAAAATAAAAATGGTTAGTGTTCGCTGATTTCAACCCAAAACTGCTACAATTATCTCAGTAGGTTTATGAGTTTAGGTATCGCGTTTGCTCTGTATTGTTGTTCTCTGTGTTCTTTGCTAGCAATTCTAAATAATCCAGTATTTTATAAACACCCATAAACAATATATGTGTTCATCCTCAAATGTGTATCTAATTTAATTAGTATTGATTTTAACACCTGCAACAGGAGAAAAGTTACACAGAAGTGTTGGAACTTGTATATCTCGCTTTAAATTTCCATTTTCAGCTTCCTCGAGCAGGTGACTGATGTACTGTATATCCTCTCTGGGGTGCCTTGATTGAACTAGTAAAAGTCGTGCTCCATACTGTAAGCTTCAGGGATTGCTCCATCGAAGAAAAATTACCCCTCCCTGAACTGAGAACCTGACAACCAATTAACTTATCAATAAATTAGTAGAACCGGGCGAAAACAAAATGCAGGATAACTCGATTTTGCGCTTTTCAACAAAATAATAAGCTCTCTTAAACAACGACTGCGTTAAAGTAAACCTGTCTAAAACGAGGTGAAGTTTAATACCATTTGGCTACGTTGTGGTTAACTATATCAATACATCGTTGAAACAACCTCCAATTTTTGACAGTAATTCTAATTTTCTTTATACTGGAATACCTGATGCGTAACTGAAATAGATCATGTACTTGATCGTTGCTCTCTTTCCATAAATCATTTTGTATCCTATGATTTAACGTCAAAATTAACAGGTTTCGAAACATCTCAGATTCCAACAGAAACAAATGTTGCTGCCCATTTTCAATGCACAGACAAGACCCGAAAGATTTAAGGAAACCCGCGGAGCTGTCTTTATTTTTCCCTGCTTGCTCGAGCTTCGTGTGCTCGCGGCCAGGCTCACCTCTCCCGGAGCACTGAAGTGCTATCACCGCCGGAGGGTTTTACTTCGCTGATGTTAACTCTCATACCGAAACCTTCGTTCTCCTGAGCGGGTTTCTTGGCCGGTGAATGAGGACTTCTGAATTGAAGCAAAGTGATCCTTATGTCCTAATATCAAACATAGTCACAATACGGTCAATCATTTACGCAACCACTTTACCAGGAGATATTTAGGGTTTTTTTTTCCTCCACAGTCGCAAGTGCACTTTTGCATTTCTAAGTACGATCAAGCATAATGCAAACACGGTTTACAAGTGCAATCACTGGATGGCTCTCAGATCCATTAAAAGTCAGGGGTTCAACCGAAGCTTTTGAAATTGTTTCCAGTATTAAGTGGTTTCCCTAAACTCTTAAGTCATTACTCATTTTTATTTATGTATATATAGTGATTGTGTACTTGTATGCAGATTGATACAACAGATAAGTTTGATAGATTGATACGAGCATACCTAACCAAAAGTCTTGGGCTATGAATCTGGGTTCTGGAGATAACGGAAATAATAGTGCTGTATACAGATACATTAAAGTGAATTTTATTATTAAACCGAGAAATTGGTGAGAGAGGAAACCTTCTCTCTATCGATGTCTTCCTCGCCTAACACACTGCAGGTTTTGGATATTCTTGACAATGCAATCCACACGTGTTCGGATCTGTGCTGAATGTAGGAGCTGCGTTTTAAAAGAACGCCATTTGCACAAACTTTCACTTACCACAAACTAAAGTTTACAAAGGATCGGCAACGGAGCATTTAGGCAGCCCGTATCATTTAGCATAGCAGAAAACACAACCACATTTCTGACAAGGGGAAAACTTAAAGGTGTTTACCTTGTGATCAGCACGTAAGCTAATTATGCCGGGGAGCGATGTGGATAGGGCTTCTTTGTATTGTTGCCCTGGCTGCTTACGCCCCGCCTCTGGTGGCAGCCTTAAACCTGGCGCCTAGCTAAAACAAACGAAAGAAAGCCCCGAGCCTCCACTCAATCCAATTAAGGCGGACTTCAGCCACTCTCTTACGTGTTCATCCAACAAGATCGACGCTGAGACAGCAGTAACAGGGCTTTGTCAAAAAAAAAGATTGCCTTGCCTTCTAATTTTTCCCCCTCCAGCCACAGAACAATGTCGATGAGTCCCAAGCATACGACTCCTTTCTCTGTTTCCGATATCTTGAGTCCCCTTGAGGAGAGCTACAAGAAAGTAAGTATGGAGGGCAACAATTTAGGGGCTCCCCTGACAGCTTACCGGCAGCCGCAGGTCTCTCAGGCGGCTATGCAGCAACACCACATGGGGCACAACGGGACTGTGCCCGCTACCTACCACATGGCTGCCGCGGGGGTACCCCAGCTTTCTCACACTGCCATGGGGGGCTACTGCAACGGCAACTTGGGCAACATGAGCGAGCTTCCGCCTTACCAGGAGACCATGAGAAACAGCACCTCGGCCACCGGGTGGTACGGAGCCAATCCGGATCCGCGCTTTTCTACAAGTAAGTGGAACTCAAGTCTGACTAATTAATATGGGCAGATGATGGAGAGCACCCAGCGCACACCCGGTCAAACTTTGGGAAGGAACCGCTAATAGTATAAAGAAAACGATTTCAACTCATGATAACATCAAAGTGATAAACTCGTTGTATCTGTGGAATGGCAAAACCGAACAAAATGACCTAAATAAAATAGATGGAATTGCGGGTTTTTCTCAGGGAGGTTTGAATGTGACCATTTTGCGCTGTTTACATAGTCATATTTGGTTTTCAAAATGAATCTCAGGAATATGCACTGAACGATTTGTTATCAGTCATATAACGACTGAATCAGTGTTACTCTTAGGAATTTCAGTATTTTATAGTTTGTGAGTCTTTTCGAAAAATGGAAATTACACCGAGGTACTTAAATTAACAGAGTTGTCACTGATGTACTTCGGTGTTCTTTGTTATTGTATGTTCTTTCCGTCGTCTTTCTTGCTTTCATCCCTCAGATTTTTGCTGGAGTTTTTTCCCTGTATACTAAGGCCTATTGCAGCGTTGAATCACATATAAAATAACTTATACATGACTGTTTTTCCATTTTAGTTTAATTGTCAGCCAGTAATATGTAGGACGCTTATATGTAACACACAGTGTCAAATCGTTGATTTGAATGATTCGTTTTCTCAAATTTGTATTATGATAACTGTATTATATCCGATTTTCCAAGTATTATTTCCGTACAAGATTTTGTATTGCCCACAGCGAAAAAGCAGCCGCAATAAACCCTACTGACAAATCTCGTTTTTGCTTATCATAACCAACCTCTTTGTATGTGAATTTTTTTTTTTTATTATTATGCACAATGGACTTTCTGTAAACTACAGCAAAGGAGAGAGCATAACGTTTTTTTTTCTAATTTTTCAAACACAGAATATGAACAGTGCAGACGCAGAAGGGGTGACTGAAACAATTTATTTGTGTGGTCTAGTTTGTTTTTAATTATGGAAACCAACGTTACCGTAGGGGTTGCGAACTTTTATTCTCAGAAACGTTTCTGAACTGTGAGGCGTCTTGGGAGAAAGGCATGGCGTTTTTTTCTGTTTTCTTATTTGCTAACGCCTTTCTCTTCTCTCCAGTTTCTCGCTTCATGGGGTCATCTTCCGGAATGAATATGAGTGGCATGGGCAGCCTGGGTTCTTTGGCAGACGTCGGCAAGAGCATGGGCCCACTGCAGAGCACTCCGAGGAGAAAGCGGAGGGTGCTGTTTTCTCAAGCCCAGGTTTACGAGCTAGAGAGACGGTTCAAGCAACAGAAATACCTCTCGGCCCCAGAAAGAGAACACTTGGCCAGCATGATCCACCTCACGCCGACTCAGGTCAAAATCTGGTTCCAGAATCACCGGTACAAGATGAAACGACAAGCCAAAGATAAGGTGAGCCAACAACAGATGCAACAAGACTCCAGCTCGTGCCAGCAGCAGCAGCAGTCTCCCAGAAGAGTAGCTGTGCCAGTGTTAGTCAAGGACGGCAAGCCCTGCCAGGGAGGCACAAATACACCGACCACTGCCATCCAGAGTCATCATCAGCAAGGGAGTAACGTTATGACGGTTTCCACTAGCACCACGGCGATGGGACAGCATCAGAGCCAACAAGCAGGCAGCGCCGGCCATTCTCCAGATTTAGTTCAACATTCCGCCAGCCCCTCGTCTCTTCAGAGCCAGGTGTCCGGTTTGTCTCACCTAAACTCTGGTAGTTCTGAATATGGCACCGCTATGCCTTGCTCCGCTCTGTTGTACGGCAGGACCTGGTGACATAACACCGCCGCAGACTGTTGTGTAAACTCGGACAGCCATTGCTGCAGTTCCAAAGTCTTTTAAAAAAAGTAAATCCTATTTACTTTCAGTTGGATTTGCAGACGACTAACTGGGTTAAAAAAGGGGGGTAACGAGTCAATCAGCAAACTAGAAAGTCCCGTGGAGGTGGGAAGTATTCACATCGCGTTGAATAGGGAAAAGCAATCCCATATTCTTTTATACCAGTTTTAACTATTAGAGCCAACGTGGCCGAGGAAGATGTCATTTAAATACAATTTTGTGTTGGGGAAATAACGAGCGAGTCCATTCCTAAATCAGACGCGTCCTTTGTGTGGGCTATCAAAGACTTTTATAGGGGTAATATAACGTGGCTCCGATTTCTAATAGATTTTAATGTAAAACGTAGCTGTATATTTCTGTAAAAGGTTTGGATTGGATACATAGTTTTTAGTAAACTGTATATTATGTTGTATAAAGTTTTTATCGCCATTGGAAGGTTGCTTGTATTATATTTGAGTTTAACTGTTATTTGACCGCGTACGTTTTATTTTCTTGTAACTTATATAGATATTTGGCATAAATATAGTCATACAAACCTATTAATAAATTATGAAAATAAAATTCATATTCCTTTATTGAACTTGAGCGTAAAGTGGATGTCATTAATGCTCGTTTTCGTACGAGAGCACCAGGGAAAAGACAATTGTCATCAATACACTATTATTAAATGCAATTTATTGGCTGTTCATTCAAATAAAAATCCTGGACAAACACAATCATTTATTTTGACAGCACAGGTGACAAAAATCGAATAATAACTGGCAAGCTGAAATACAAAAATTGCTGCCTTTTCCATTGGAAGCTAAAACTTTTTGCGTAATTGTGGGTTATCGGTGGACTTGTGGAAGAAAATTACTGGCCTTTGGTCTGATAGGACTTAAAAACGCATTTGCCAAAGGTGTGTGCGCGTGTGGGAAAACTAAATATTTGAAAGGGCCCTATGCGGCCGTGGAATGAATTTAATAAATAGTGCAGTAGTCCCCCTGTAGTACACGCGCAAAAAGAAAAAAAAGTGTATACTCATGTTATTTAAACAGAGCTAGACGTAGGTTTACTATTACAGCTTGCCGTCTAGGGCTGTTCAAAGTCCACAAACAGTAGTGATCATGGATCAGGCTGTAGGGCTCGTCACGAATTCAGATATTATTAATATGTTGATGTTATGATGGGGATTCGAGTAAATGATAATGGCAATGTCTCTCTTGCGAATGCAGCGTTTAGTTGCTCTTTTGTTCGATTCTGTGAAAGGTTATCGTTAGCATGAAAGAAATTCGGTCCGCCGGTGCCAGCTCGTGTAACGAACTCTTTGGCTATTCCTACGTATTATTTTATATATATCCGACGTTTAGTTTTTTTTCTCCATCTGGATTATGTATTCTTGATCTGAATTGTTTCTCGATGCAAACTGGTGGCGACGTTAGAGATCAAGTCCCAGGTTTTACTTTTATTTCGTGTTTTCACATCTGCAGTAAAGTGAATCATTCACTCATTACAGTCATTAAAACAATCGTTAATTATTTTTCAGAACGACTCGGAACGCCGTGTTTTATCCGCGAAACATTCCAACAGGTTGACCGTTTTTCTTTGCGAGTACAAACCACCTCTATAATAATATTAATGGGTTATTGTGTACACAGTGTCTAATCTTTGTAGTTTTTAGATTAGGTTAGGTAAACTCCTCTCTCGACTTTTTCGTGGTGGCGGCGTCTCTTTAAGTGTGCGTACCTGCGAATCAGTAAAGGTGAGTTCACCGCTCTTTGGTGCAGGAGAGATCAAATAAACACTATTCAAAAGGCATTTACATATCAATCAAATCCCTGTCCAAACAGCCGTATAGCCCTTAAACAACCTCATAAACTATTTTTTGTGCGCTATCGGTTGTCTCTTGTTGGCGGAAATGTGGAAGGGTAAAACACTCAATATATTAAGAAACTGAAAGAAGTCTAAAATTCAACACGCAGGTTGAGAATATTGCAAAAATAATTGCACATTAATTCGGTCTCTAATCCACAGACGCATAAGTATAATCTTTAAATCGGCTCAACGATTCTGGGAAGTCAGTTTTGTGTGCGCGTAAAGAATTGATTAAAAGCAACCAGCAATAACTTAGCACATATAAACCACAAAACAAGGATAAGGAGAAGGAAAAACCCTTTAACGATTTACAGAATCTGAAATTTAATGGGCTGCCTGAAACGAATTTCTGAAGAAGCCTTCAGTGATATTTTGATCGTGAGGTTGAACTGTTGCTATGTTGTCTAGCCCTGACGCTTAGAGAGTGAGAGTATTGCTTTCAGAAAAAAATGTAATAAAAATGCATTTTAATTACAGGTTTGCAGTGGAACAATATTTAAATGTGCTTGTAACTATTTTTAAACAGTATACGCGCGTTCAACGTGCTATAATTGATAGGTGTGAATTATTTATGTATTTAATTCATTAGTAAAATTGTACAGCATGGATTTTGTGTACGTCATTTATTTGTGTTTTAATTATGACGTTTTCACTCTTCCACTGCCAAGAAAGATTTAAACACTGGAAATTAACAATAATACAAACTGATTTTTTTTTTATTTGTAAATAATCTTCATGGTTTAAATCATAATCAAAAAGTATTTCTTAAATTTAAAAGTACAGGTGACCTCTTCGTTATAGTGTACTAACAAGTCCTAATTTAATATGAGCAGTTCGTATTTGTGGTCTTGATGTAGAGAAAAAAGCTCAGTTAATCGGAATTATTAACTGGATGAATCGCCCTTGAAAATCGTTTAAACGGAGGCAGCAGCGATGCATTATTTAGAAAGTGTCTAGGGTCTTGAGCTCTCTAATGGTGTTAAAGTATCATTTACTTACTGTGTGGCGTAATTCTGCGAAGCTTAATTGATGCGAGAATGGTTCGAGCTACTTGAGAAACTAAATCGCACATTTAAAATTAAGTGTGAAAGAGATTATTAATGTTATGATTTGGGTTTCACGCTGATATTTGCTTGACACAACTACGTAGTTACTAGTGCGGCAGCTCAGTTCTCACAAGTCCGCGGAATTAACTGCTCAACTCTATGTAAGACGAGAAACGAATTCCATAAATTCTGTCGTTTATGTTGAGCGCCTGATTTATCAGCTAGAAACTCTGCATGTTTAGTAGAAATTTATCGATATCTACCTAAAGAAAATACAGTAGCTCATGATTTTAAGATTGTGATTTTATTAAGGTTTTATTTTTTTGCACCTTCCAGAAGAAGGCAAATACGTGTTTAAGAAAGGAAACCTTAGGAAAGGTTCAAACCGATGCCGGTGTGCACTATTGATCACGGAAGTTAACCGTAAGTCAAAACACGGTTTTTAATGTATCAACCGAAGGTCCTTTTAGGATTAACTGTAAGAAAATAATTATGATTTTACATACAAGTACATAACACTGTTTAGAAAATCTTTATCATAAGTTATTTTATTAACATACACCATTATAATTGTGAAACGTGCATCTACGTTTAGGCTGTATTTGAATACATAATCATCTGTTTAGAAACAGGGAGCATCATCTACGGTTCGCATATGACAATTCTGTCCCAGCACTAGACCTGAAGAACAATGAGGCAATATTGTCACGCAATATTTGAAACACAATGTATTTCCTAATTCCTAATACGTAATATTTAGCCATTCGTTTTACAAAAACATATTTTAAAATACTGTCACGTATATCATATGCCATCCTGTAAAGTCGGAGCAAAGTAAACCTATTGAAATACCCGACTAGGTAATGTTAGACAAGAATCAAAAGTGTTCATGAAGATTAAGGTTCATTTCCGTTGTTATTGACCTAAGTGTTTTCTTTCTGTATCAATTTCAATTGGCTAACATTATTCGCAGCCCTTTCCGAATGTATCAAAAGTGTATGTGTTTATACATATAGATGCAATTTGCATACCAAATTATCATTGTTCTTATTACAGGCCAGACCAATTAACATTTTAATAACATTTCAATAGATGTTTAGTTTTGGGAGAGAGCAGGATAGGATTGTCATGACGTTATCATTGGTACAGAAATAGTCAATAAAACGGACACGTCGTCTTGTAAATTATTTCCTATAGAATTGAAAATGTTTGAAATAGTAACTTGAGATACAAACGAGGACGCTGAATTATATGTGGTCCTTAGTCCGCTGTCGAAATTTTGCCAGAATGTCCAACAGGATGTAGCCAATTATTTAATCCCATGGAGCCTGTCGGTTTTACTTCCATTCACGTATGTCCTTTGATATTAAAGTTCAAAATACACTAAAGAAACCTGAAGAAGATTAATTATTAAAGATGACTGTTCATGGATAATGTCGTTACTATGCGCTGCATTGTACAATAGTGGTAATTAAGATGTAAAATAAATTAATATTTTCTAAATATTTTATCTCCACATTAATTGCTCGCTTTTGGTTTAAAATATCCAATACATTATAACTAAAGGCTTGCTATGTATTTACGAGTGCGATACGCCGTGTTTATATATACACTGTATAACATTCATGTATATTAAATACCAAGTAATGGTGACAAGGGCACGTCATGGCTTTTGATGTTAGTACGATTTTTTTTTTAATTCTGTCAATGGCGAGACATAAACTACGATAAAAGAGATGGGGCACTAATTACTTTTTTATTAATTTATATTTTGTGTCACCGTGGTATCGTGCGATCGGTTGGCGTTTTCTTCGGTATGATTACCCAGCAAATAATGTCAATTACGAAAGTCCCACATCGGAAAGTGGCTCCAGTGAACTGGACTTGGTCACGTCAGAGACTCCGGTCCTTTTTCAGTGACTCCATGGCAGCCTTCCATTGGGATTGAGGGCACACAAGTAGACTCCCGTTTCCATTTCCACCATTATGTTTCTGCGGGCTCTGGAGTTGCACCGCTTTCCGTGTTTACCTAAAGCCTCATATATCCAGATACATACATACCTTGATCTTGAATTAAAAACATGTGTCCGTTGAAGTAATGAACCTTCACAGCCTGTATACAACGATTAAAATGTGGCGATTAGCTGCATCTGAAGTCCTACTTATTCGTTGCTTTCCTCCGGTATATAACCTACAGTGAAGTGCTGTGAATTTAATAAGGGCCCTGATTATAATGGCTGTGTCTTAGGGTTAAGAGTTGTTCAATCAGTATTACCTTTGTCAAATTATTCTTTAAAAAGCCCATTGCCATTGCGTCGTTTGTTTCAGTATTGAGAAAAAATATACATACGTGTATTTGCGTGTGTATACACGGGTCTATAAGGTATATACAGTATGTATAACATGATTATGATATAGAGCTAATTACAAGTTCAGAATTCACCTGTTCCTCCATTTAGAGATCTTATTAAAATCTTACTTTAAGCAAACGTCTGGTTGTATTAGCAAGTTATTTATTTTTTTGATTTTGCGATTGTCTTGCTTTTGGTGAGGTGGAGTTACAGACTATTTGAAAATGACTAAAACTTTGGGGACTGTAAGGACTGGTTAATCTGGCAATCAAGCGAAGCGGTAACATTGTTTCCCAATATGGAGGGTATGTTCAGAAATACGAAGTGTGGAATTTTCAAAATTCCAAGCGTTCTGGGTTACATTAAAAATAGCCTCTGTGCATAGCGGTTATGAAACAAACACAAAATCAATAAAAAGGTTATTTGGATAACATCAGAATTAAATTAATAATTACATCTCCTTCCCAAGCAGTGCTCCTCTCACACGCTTCTCACACGTATTTTAATGCAGCAGACTCCTTTAGGACTCTTGGAGAATATACTTTTGTAAACTTAAAGGAGTTCACAAACTTCAGGAGTTCACAAAAGGTACGTTTTCATATATGCACAACTGTATTTTTGAAAAAGCACCAAATGACATTTTTCTGTAGTATATTTGAGCCCAAAAAAGGTCGATCTGGATACCTTGTTTTGCACGTTTTTTTAAGTATTCAAAATGATGTCGAAAGAACACTGTTGGAATAGAACTGCACAAATTGTGTTAAACTGAGCAGGCAACAAGTAGCTTTAGGCAACGTTCACAGTAACGCAACCGTGTTGTGTTTTTACGTTTAAACACAAATTGCTGTTGTTTTTTTTTATTTTTTCATTTCTTTCATAGCGTATTCATTTTTATGGAAACTTAAAGGCTGAAATGCTTTCTCGTGTATTCTTTCGAAATCTGTAAGCCGCATTCCCTTAAAAAATGTGTCTCAGACATTAGGAATTGCACCAAACTGTTTCAGGGAACTGTTTTTATTATATAACAATAATAAAAAAAAATAAAAGCGGTCTCAAGCTTCTTTTAAGTTCTGCGTGACAGTAAAAGCTTATATAAAACAACATCAATCTATGCAGGTTTATATTTTAGGAAACTGGAAGTTTTATTTGCTTTATATCCGTTTTTTTAACAAATAGCAATCTAATTATTTGACTACCGAGGACGACCCCATGACCCAGAATATTGAGTTAGTGTGTCTACCTGCAGTGATCTCTTTCGGAAACGTAAAGCAGCGAGATTTTCACCTTCGAGAACGGGGTGTGGATTTCACTCACTGGCGATAAAGTTCGTGTTATTATTATTGGCGAAGCCGTTGCAAAAGACTGGATCGCGCCACAAACAGCTCTGCTGAGGTATGATACAAGTGGAATAAGATGCAGCTATGCTCAAGATGACGTCTGAAGAGGAGGGAATTCGACTGTAATTGAAACGCAGAATTGGTAAAAATTAAGCTCTCGGCAAGAACAGCCTCTTTATTCTTTTCACTTTACTTAACACACGAGCATATGATTCTATATTCCGCTATCTTGAGTAATTCATTCGCCAAATAAAATCAAATTTACGGAATATATCCAAAAAACCCTTTTCAGCATTTCGAAGAACTAAATACAATGTTGTACTGAAGGCGTTTTCTTGAGCTTATGTTTTAATTTCTGAATTTGGTAGGTTAAAAATTGTTTACAAGCTCGAAATATAATTACCAAAAGGGTCTGTGACGGGTTTGTAATGAATTAACAGGTTGGGAATGAAGACGAAGCGCGGACAACATAAACCTTCAATCTTTCAAACGAAGTCGAAAATATGTAGTAAAGACTTTGCGTTACGATTTTGATCAGGTTATGATAAAAAAACACGCATTTACATTTACATTCCTGTGTTTGTGGAGCACAGGTCTTGCAATGTCCTGGGTTATACAATTTCAGAATCAAAATCCGATGCTACAGACGAAGTGCTCCAAATCTTCTTTATGGTCGGATTCACGGTATAGATCAAAAGACATCGTTTTTAGAGTTTTTCTTCTAATTCAAACTATTTGTATCTATGAAAGACCCCAAAATAGATTGGCAAAGTATATTGACAACTTGAAGTCCCTTAGCGATATTTAAAACAAACAAAAGGCCGCTCTAACGATGGCTAAAATAATAGACGAAAGTGTTTTATTTTCATTCCAGTAACTTAATGTTTTTAAATGAAGCTTCATTTTAGTTAATTGTTTTTCATGTGTTAAATACGTGTTAAATATGTGTTAAATACGACATCATAAACTCAATCTAAACAGAGCAACAAACAATACGCGTTAATTCAAAGGATATTCAGAATTACTCAAATCCATTATTGAAATATCGTACTCTTGACTAACAAGGATGTTAACCACATTAGAAAGAAAAATAACTGATAAAGTTAATAACTCAAAACGACTTCGATGCTTTGTGCTCGTAAGACTTCTGTTTTGACTTGCAGGCCATGAAGTTCAAATTAATATCTGCACAATATATTTTATTTTAATATTTCATCATATTTTCACGTTAAATGTAAATATTTTTAAATAATTGAATTCATCAACCAAATACTTCAGCAACGTTTGAAACTACACTTTTATAAATAAAAATGTATTTTAAGAAGTACAACGGGAATAGGGAGAAATAATCCATCTATTTCCTTTGCTTTTGCATCATAATAATAAACACAAATTCAGTCCTTTATAACAATCAAGAGTTCAATTAGAGTAACCGGTCAACTTACGGTCTTTATTTTAGGGCTTTAATTGTCAACGACAAAAATATTTTTTTGAAAATATAAACCTTTCTGCTGACAGATTTCTCAGCAGAAGCAGTGTGTTCCTACATTATTTTTATTTTAACAGAGTAAAGTGATGCATAGTATGGGTGACCTTGGGCTGATTAAGTTTGCAAATATATGTTAAATTCCACTTTTAATCACGAAGCAAAGTGAAACGCATGGGCCAGCGGTTTAAAAAAGGAGAAGCATGCAGGATAAATTATTTACTTGCATAGTTTCAGCAGGACACTTAAGAAGGCATTATAATGAAGTAGTTCTAACTCATTTGACATGCTTGGGGAATTTGCAAGGACCATTTATCTTAACCGAATACAATAACAATTCCTTACTCTTACGTTTAGTGCATGGATGTTGTACTTAACAAGCCATAACTACTAAAGCCTTATCAGTGTAGATTTGTTTTTCGAGAGAAATGCCTTCCTAAATAAAATCTGAAATAATTATTGCATGATCCTTCAAACGTTTAAGCGCCAACAAACGTGTCCTTACATTTCAGTGACCGAGATATGTCGAGTGCTCCCTCTGTCAATGGGATTGCGCCTTGAAGAACGCAGTCTTTAGCCTACACCCCCTGCATCCTCTACATCTGCCGATGGAACAGGGCGGACATACTCCGCCACTGCAGGTTAAAACAGGCCTAGTTTTTCGTTATTCTCCTTGGAAAGCTTCGACATTTACCTTTAAACTTAGTGCAGATTCAGTCATTTTCTAATGTAATCTAACAGACACCGGCGACTGAGAACTGATTTTATTTCTATTAGGTTTTAGCTCGGTTTTTGTTCTCGACTCCACTGAATGACCGCAGATTACATTTGCATCTCTTAGGCTCCCTGTGTGGTCTTTGTGAGAAGCTTGTAACTGTTGAAAATGACTTGTTGGAAGCGTGTGTGCTCTCATCTCTCTCCTTTGACAGAAACATTGTAAAACTCAGACTGATTCTCCTGGCTTTATCCCGCGGATTCCACATGAACCCCAGGCAATTAGAGGCTAATCTCAGCGCAATCATATTTGAGTTAGGGTTTGCGCGTTTTGTTTATCTCCATTTAAAATGCAGCACGATGTTTTATTGTGGAAGGAGAAAGCGGGTATATTGCCAGCGTTGTATAGGATTTAAAATCTTTATATGTTCCGGATAATCATTTGTGTGACTAAGTCTTGATCATTTCTGAAGCCAAATGTAGAGACCACCTAGCTGGATCGAAACATTTTAATGTTATGTTCCCTTGGGGATTTTGCTTTTAGATAACTAATTTGATTGTGATTACAGTTAATTTATTATTTTTTGTACTTAAATAATTATCTTGATTTGAGATGTATCCCTCACCAGATTTCGTCTTTATGGAACTTCCTACTTTTTTTGTTAGATTATTCCTCCTCTGCACAGATCAAAACATATCCGAGGGCAGGCCGTTTCTAAATACACTCTACATGAAATTGTGTTGAAAATGTGCTTAAATCGTAATCACGAAATATCACTTGTACCGACAGAGTCAAACTTATTTTGAGGCATGTAATTTAAGTGAAACAAATCGTCCTAGGAACATAGGTACTTCACACAAGTTTATACATGTCTGTAAATGTTCAAATACAATACATTTCTCATGTATTTTTAAAGAACTGTTCGTATATATTTAATAGCTATCACCTCTTAAATACGACATGTTTTTGTTCAAAACAGACTATATGAAGTTAATGCAAGTAATGATTTTGACAAACTATTCTTTCTGAGAGAAGACACGTGTATTTTGTATCTTTGTTTGGTAAAATATGCATTTTCAGTGTTGAGCAAAGATATGCCTAGGAGCAAGCTCGCACAATCACAAACGTGGTTTTGATAACTGAAACCAATGAAAAGCTGAATACATACAGAAAAGACGTGTCTGGGTCGCACTGTACATAAAATAGAACAGGGCAGACATTATGACCGTTTAATCCCCCAAATACGTAGTATACAGTGGACAAATATAATACATATAATTCGTTTTCTGTGATATATTGATTAAACTACTGGATTCGTGAAAATCCACGTCGCCCACGTTGTCAGGGGGTTGTGATGTGTTCGAGAACAGATACTGTAAGAGAACTGTCCAAGGTGCTGAAATCTAACTACACATTTTTAGTTACCCACATTGTTTCAGAGGTGGTTGTAAAGACCAAAAGTTAGCTAAAATACTGTGGCATCGTTTCAATATGGGGGTGTGTCATAGTAGACTTTTGGTCTTTTGCCACCATTTAACGAAAATCATAAATTATAACTGGAGGTTCATATACAATACATGGATTTCTCTTTTACCTGCTTCTCTCAGGAATTAATAGCCTGTCAGCTTGATCAGATATTTAATTGGATCAACAATGAATCTTTCACCTCTTGTTTATATGAATTAAATAAGGGTGGTGGTTTGAACTTTGTTCTCGGTGAAGAGTTTCACACTCAGTTCAGAGACACCTGTCCTCTCATGTCTAAAAGTCTTCATCTTGCAAGGATGATGTGAGCATGGAGCCATGAAAGAAGTCATTAACAGTGCCATCATCAGCTTTTCTTGACAGGACAGTAGTCCTTCACATGGAACTGGTGATTGATTACCAATGGCTCATGGTAAGCACCAATTGATTTTACTGACATATGTGAATAGAAGAAAATAACAAAACTGGAGTAACAATGAAAACTAACAGTTCCAGATAGATTACTACCTGTGTTTGGCACCCCTGTTCAATGTTATGTTTACTTGATGAGGGAAATCTTTATCACCAGAGAAAACTTTCTTAGTTCCAAGACTTAATCATGAAGTTTTTTCTGTGTAGCAGAAAGCTGTGAAAAAAGTAGATCATGAGAGTTGTGTGAAATGAATGGAGAGCAGCCAGTATGTCAGTGCAATTTTTGAATAAATGTACCCATATTCCTTTCTTGTGAATATCATGACTCTGCATGCACTGATAATTAGAAGATAAAAATGAGGCACTTCTGGGTAATAACTTACTGTATATCACAGCTGAACAGTGAATGCATTTTGTTACAAAAGAGCCTTTTTTTTTATATTGCAATCCCCGATTTAACAGTTTATGCTAGATGTTTAACTTTGTTTCAAACCAGGGCTCTGAAACAGTGGGAATCTGAATAAACACATATATAGGAATTAGTAAATTGTCCCACATTATGAAATCTACCAGAGAAAGCTAAGTACTGGCAAATCTTAATATCGGTATAAACTGTAAATCTACAGCCATGGTCTAGAAGGAAAGAAAACTACCATTTGGTTTCTAGATGTGTGATGCATTCAGTCCCCATTTTTTTTAAAGCCTCACTGAATTTTCTGTTAAATTGCAGGAAAATGTTTGGAAAACTACTAATATAAGGGAAAGTAGTTTGTTGTATTTCTGCTAATGTTGCCTTATCTTGGGACTGTGATAGGCAACACAGAGTAAGTACATTTTAGGCTGTTTTTATTCAGGGTATGATGACTTGTTTTTCTTTGCCTGGAAACTATTTGCTTGCCAATATTCATATTTGAACCATTGTATTTTGTTTGTTTCAATTACTCCAATGTTTTCCTCACAGAATAAGAAGAGGAAGCAAAAGAACGATGCAAGTAAGGGTTTGCTGGAGATATAATATACATGCACGATCCAAACTTGCAGTTAATGGCATTTACTCCAGCTTTAGCCTAAACATGTTCCCAGAAGACTGTTTTTCTGTTTTCTATTTCATTTCGGTTATTAATCCAGTCATACATTTTCTAACTACCTCGTCCAATGCAGGGTCACTGGGAAGCAACAACTATTTTGGCAAGCACCAGGCACAAGGCATTGTACACCCTGGACAGAATGCCCGTCCATCACAGGGCAGACACAGACAGATACAAGCGCACACACCCTCACACCAGAGCCAATTTTCCCAGAAGCCAATTAACCTACCAGAATGTCTTTGGACTAAAGGAGGAAACTGGAACAAGAGAAAGAAACACACACACACACACACGGAGAACATACAAGCTCCACACAAATACCACCCCAAGGCTGGAATTGAACCCAGGGCTTCAGGGTTGCAAGGCAGCAATGCTAGCCACTGTGCCATCCTCTCAGTTTCATCATTTAAGAAATTATTAGTTTTTTATAGATGTTATCTGATCCTAGAGCAACTTAGCATTATGTAAAACTATAGCTGTTTAAATAATGTGAATGTGACAGGCTTAAACATGTATCCAGTGTTGTTACACTTGAGATGCCAGTTTCCTTTCAGTGCTCCTAGAGTGTGCTCCAAGCTCCTTTCTCTGATATCACTTTCAAGAACAAGAAATGCCAACTACTTGTTGAAGTCATAATTGACAGTAAACTCAAGGGCACCTCTTCTGCACCAAAATGGAAGTGACAGTTCGAGTTAAGTTAAGACATAACTTAATTACATTAATAATAATAATAATAATAATAATAATAATAATAATAATAATAATAATAATAATAATAATAATAATTGTCATGGTGTAAAAAAGGAAAATGAAAATTATAGGGATGTTACAGAAGAAGTTGTAACCACATACAGTGATGGATGATCTTCATTGTCACAACACTGCTTGTTCTTGTGGTACTTATTCAACTTGCAGTAGGTTGAATAAGTAGGTGAGCTGTCCCCAGTGGACTGCCAATATTCTGAAGATTCTTGTCTATTTAATTGGAAAGAAGTGGAGCAGAATGCCATGTTTGCAATGAGCACTTTCACTGTGTGCTGAAAGATCTTAAATGAAATCACAATAGTTTAGTGGGGGAAGACACCTAATTGTGTAAAAGAAAGGTAATGTAAGAGTCCTTGTGAGGTTAAATGCACCTTGAACCTTCCTGACCACATCAGAATGAACAACTGTGCAGGGAAAGACAGAGGGTCGTTTGCTGCTCAGTTTCTGCCAGGCTTGTATTGTCAGTCATCCACGTCATAATAAAAAGGCATTATTGTAAAACCTATAAAGTCTAATCACTTCTCTTGTCCAGTGATAAATTCTAAATACTTTATTTAATTATCCAAGCACCGCCAGTGTTTGTACTAAGCAAGAGGGGAAAGTAGAGGGCAAGGCTGGGAGAGGTGTGTGTGCACTATTGTTTTCATTTTTCACATGGTTTTCAATTCCAGCCAGATCAATAACTCAGTATCAGCCAGTATCACTTCTCAAGATCTGTTCTTCTCCTTTCTGATCTCACTCGACATAACGATGCAGAACAGATTAATATATCAGACCTATAGGACTGTATGGAATTGTAATTTTATTGTGTTCTGGGAACTGGTTCACTGATCAGGTGTTTCTGGTTACTCTCTGCATCTTCTACATGTAAAGTCCTGTTTGCAAATGGACTTTAAGTTCTGTATGAAACATTATTGGTTTTCCCCTGTGAATTCCCTTTGAATCTATCCTCTTGTAAGGGCACTGATGACAAATGAAAATGTAACAGTTTAGATTTGTCTCAATACTTTAAAGATTACATGCAACCTGTTATGTACATTTCCATACGGTGAACAGACAGGTTTGATCATGTTTTGTCTGGTACCACTCCTTGAGATAAAATATGAGTTTTCATAAAAATGTCAGGTGCTTGGAATTTGGTGGTTGAGTTGAGTTAGCATTATTGCAATGATTTAATCAGAAGGTGGTGTAAAGGGATATTGTAAACACCATGGAAATGGAAATTGTTTGCAGACTGCAGTGGCAAAAACACAAGAAATGCCAAGAAAAGATAACCTGCAAATCATCAGAATGACTGTAGTTCACTTTTGTGCAGGAATATGATATGCGTGCTCAGATGTCATCCAACATTGGTCATTGAGAGAAATTAAGTTCCCCTCTTCTATGGACTAGAGAGCATTTCAGGTGGCAGCGGATGGAGAGGTTGACTGTTCCATTAAGTAATAATGGCACTATGCCCTTCACAGACCTGATGGGGACAATGGGTCTGGAAACACTCACCATGATGTCATGCTTACTGCTGTGCTGTTCAACCCAACTAGAAGGGCAGTGATGATGTGGGGAGGAATCTCCTTTAATTCAAGAACATCTCTAGTTCTGATTGAGGTTGACCTTTCTGCTCAGTTTTGCTCTTCCTGCAGGCCAATCTGAAAGTGTCAATTTTCCAGCAGGACAATGCAAGACCACTCAGTGCTTACAAGATTACAGTGGCATGGCTTCAGTCTTGCCATGTCCAGGCTTTTCTCCTAGGCCCAATACTGCTATGTTTATGATCATTACTGGATTGATTCTTCTCCAAAGCCCATTTCACATGTACTTCTTAAGGCAGAAGTTTTAGTGAAGCAATGTACTCGCTCAAGTGTGGAACCACAGGGACTCACCTGGAACCCCCAGGTCTCAGTCCTAACACTTGACACTCCTCCATATTGCTAGCTTAGATCTGCCAATGTCATCAATTGCCAGCTGGCTGCAGCTACAGAGAGACGAAGAGTAGAGAAATATCTCATAGCGTCCTGCCTATAAGCTGATCATGTCAACACTCACAATATTTCTCAATGCTTTAATTTGGCCATTGTGTCACATTTCATACTGAAACCTCATCGTGGTTCCTTG
The DNA here is from genome assembly GCF_059453375.1 of Lepisosteus platostomus. Lineage (NCBI taxonomy): Eukaryota > Metazoa > Chordata > Actinopteri > Semionotiformes > Lepisosteidae > Lepisosteus > Lepisosteus platostomus. The sequence continues at coordinate 21,937,413 of NC_142620.1, forward strand.
ATTTCTATTTGGCTCACACCTTCTGTGATTTAGTTTGTGAACGACAATTAAAATATTTGATTAAATTCTTTGGGCCAGAGTATCGCGTTTCTTTTGTACATCAGTGCAAGTGAGGGAAAGGTGTGAATTTTCTTTTCTGTCTCTTTTTTGTGCATAGCAGCATACTCATAAAGCCTGCTGTACTGTGAGCATACCTTAATGTGCATTACAAAGAGGACAATTATACTGTAACTGCAATCACCTCCTTTAGTAAATCTTATTGTCAACTGGTAGCAAAAAAGTATCACTAATTGTCCTGCATTTTATCTAGTTCTTGAAGCCATTGTGTGGCGTGCACACCCAAGGGTCAATTGGCGAAGTGCAATGCTTAACATGCAAAGTGGAATACAAGATGCTGTGTAATACTTGACCTTTCAGTATAATCATTGTAGCAATGAAACGCTGTGTATTCAGCGCGCCTTGAATAGAGCTTTCCCCAAGGAACAAAAACGTGAAAATGTCCTTTTCATACCTTCCTATTTCTTTATTTGGTTTTGTTTCCTGAGCGAAAATTATTCTCTTTAATGGCCATGCCTGCAATTAGCCTGCATCTGGGGTGGGGGGTGGCGGGTTTACTAATACACAAAAATTGCAATTTCTTATTTTCAGTGAGGTTTTGCCAATTCGTAGCATGATGATGATTGTTAGAGCCCTATTTTATGGTGTGTGCGGTTGATATGATTGGTTTTCTGCGGCACTTGAATTTGTGTTTGCTTTTTAATTCGCTTAATAGACTCGCGAGCAGATAGATACAGTTTTCTCTAATACTTCAGACTACAACCATCTGTAGAATTTGTACAGTCTAGTGTCAATTAACAGGCGGAATGTACAGTACAGTGCATTTTTTTCAATCCGTATGTAGAATCTGAGCTTTATAATACAAAAGGAAATTTTATTATATTTAAAAAAATGCAGAATATTAAGTATGCATCTTTAAATTCTTTAAACTCAAATTCTTGCACTATTGCATGGATAGATTTTAAATTATAGCACATTATAAATATTTTAAGACAGCACAATAAAGCAAATGGCAGAATCTCTGCAACATGCTGTTTTTGCCTATGTAACAGACAAATAATTATTTGTCTTATATTATATTTATATATATATATATTAATATATAATAATTAATATATTAATTCTGAGTGGAGATAAGAATTTCAGGAGTGTCAGTGGACAGGCTTTGCAAAGTGTTTTTAGTTGTTATTTAGACATGTCTACTGTACGTCCGACTGCATGGGTTCTAAAGCAATAGCTTGAGACGTTGTTTTGTTTTTGTCTTTTCACCACAAACCTTTTAGACAGAAAAATTGTTCTCTGCCCGTCTTTACGAGTAAAAAAACCAACAAGCAACGCACAAGAGATAATTCCCACAGAGACAAGGGTAGCGTACCAGAAACAAGAGCAGTGCTTCAGTTGGATTTTAAGTAAGCCCTGAGACTGTACAGTACCAGCAGGGGTTCTTTGTCATGCTCTGAACCATAACTAACCATGTTAACTCGAGGTCTCCTTCAAAACTTCCAGTTAATCGCCTGCTCCCTTGACATCCTTAATAAACTTTACTTTCTAAAAGGTGATTGATTGTGCATGGTGCATATTGCCCAGATTGGCGAACGTGCATAAATTCAAATGACATGTTTAATATAATGGGCTTAATTATAGGACTTTAAAGCCACCTACTGGGTTTCAGTGGGCTTTAACAACAGGCTTACTGAACTGGATAAATTTATTTAGACTCGCTGCTATGAAACCCCATTCGGCAGGCAACTGTTACGAGAGAAAACAAATTATACCTCAATGCCAGATTAATAGACCAAACAAGGAAAGGAGATGCCACTACTGCCTTGCAGTGAACAGTATGGCTGGCTGAGAGTTCTGCTGGGGAAGAGGGATTTGCCTACTCTTCTTCATGAAATTAACCCTCCGAAACTTGATTATCATTCAGATGAGGTGGGCCAAGATTAGCCACATTCCCAGTTGTTTTAAGAGAAGTACATTTCTTGGGACCCATCCAGCAACCAAACAAATATTGTGCTTTCCTGTCGAGCAACATTTTAAGTTGTTCAGCACTTCACTTTGCCCTAGTCAAAGTCACCAACGATCTCCTAATAGCTTCTGATTCTGGTTCTCTTTCCATACTCATCCTTCTTGATCTCAGTGCTGCCTTTGACACTGTTGACCATAACATCTTGCTTTCTCGTCTCGAGACTGTGTTTGGAGTCTCTGACACTGCCCTCAAATGGTTTAAGTCTTACCTCACTGATCGCTGTCACTTTGTCTCTCTCAATGGGTACAGGTCTGAAATTGGTCTTGTCAAGTCTGGTGTCCCTCAGGGCTCAATACTGGGCCCCTTGCTCTTCAGCATTTACATGTTCCCACTTGGTCAGCTTTTAAGATCACATGGCCTCAGCTTTCATTTTTACGCTGACGATACTCAAATATACATCCATACCAAACCCGACACTGATGTGGCTGTCTCTATTCTATCTAATTGCATCTCTGACATAAAAATTTGGATGACTCATAACTTCCTTCATCTTAACTGTGACAAGACTGAAGTCATGCTTATTGGTACCCCCCATCAACTTCATAAAGCCAGTCCTGTAACCCTGTCTGTAGATGGCTCTGTACTTGAGCCCCAATCAAAATTGAAAAACCTTGGGGTTATATTCGATTCTGGCTTAACATTCGACCCACATGTACAGCATACTGTCAAAACATCTTTTTTTCACCTTAGAAATATCGCAAGACTACGCCCTATGCTATCATTAACTGTGGCTGAAAAGCTGATCAACATATTTGTATTCTCTCGAATTGACTACTGCAATGCTCTGCTCCCTGGGGTATCTAAATCTACTCTGAACAAGCTGCAGTATGTCCAAAATTCAGCAGCCAGAATCCTGACCAGATCTAGTGCAAGTGTCCACATTACTCCTATCCTGGAGTCCTTGCACTGGCTTCCGGTCAAATTCCGCGTAGACTTTAAAATCCTCATGCTCACCTACAAGGCTTTACATGGCTTGGCACCTCAATACCTGTCTGAACTTTTATCGCCCTACTCCCCACCTCGCAACCTCCGCTCTTCAAATTCTGCCCTCCTTACTGTCCCCCAAGCCCGTCTACATTGTATGGGCGACAGGGCCTTCTCCTGCTATGCCCCCAAGCTCTGGAACTCCTTGCCCAAGGATATTAGAGAGTCACCTTCTCTAAACTCCTTCAAATCCAGACTCAAAACCCTCCTTTTCAGAAAAGCCTTTACTTAACTGGTTCCATTCTTCACCCCTCTGCTCTTCTTAATACCATCTTCCACGGTCTCCTCTATTGTTATTGTTGTATTGTTGTAATTATAATTGTGTCCTGTCTTGTGAAATTTTCTTATTTATTGTTATTGTCATCCTGTAAAGCGCTTTGAGAAGCCACCTTTAAAGGCGCTATATAAAATAAAGTTTATTATTATTATTATTATTCATAGCAAAAGAAGCACTCTCTAAATGGTCCCGTTGGTAAGTAGTACAGTATGTGTACTGGCAGGAGTGAATTGCATTGTGGTCACTATGTTCATTCTTCTGCTTGATGTCTTGAAGTTCCAGCCTGAAATACTGTAAATGTACAGAGTCACGCTCTTGCGTGTTACAGCAGTGTTAACTTGTAAATTGTAAAGACTAAAAGGAAAAACTTCTGTTCGTTATTAGTTCATGTAAAATAGGAGCACCCAACCCCACAAGGGTAACACATGAAAGGCTAAAAATGATTTTGTGATAAAAAATAGCGACCCATCAGTAACCTAATTTACTTTTATCTTAGCATTCCTCTGTAATGTCCACTGTCTGTTGGTTGTGTTTAGCTTTTAATAGCTTAAAAGCCTAAAAAAAGTGCACTAAATATATGTTTGACTAATTCAGCATCTAAGCAGAAAAGCACCACCCACCACCCCCCAAAAAAATCTTGCAGTGTGTGGGTATAGCAATCTAACAATAGCTAAGGCCTTATGTTGTGATGCTTTAGTTTGTAAAACCCGGTGCATTAAAAAAGAGGGGAGAAAATGCTATTTGCCCCCTAATAAAATGTGTCATTACGGAGTATTCATAGGACACAAAAGGACGGTAGTCAAAAAATTGCCCCACTGTTGGTCAGTAATTATATAGTTTGCTCTGGCAGTCACCAAGTCTAAGGGAAGCAGGTGGCTGGTCCATCATGCAAATAGCAAGTGTGTGCCACAGTAATTAGCCAGTGCGATTTGCTGAAATTAACAATTAGCTAACATGCAATTCTCCCTTTGCGACACAGCAGTTTGCTTTGTGTAGTCTTTGTATTTCCCCAGCAATTATGTGGCACAGCTTATCATTTTTTATTTTCCTTGGTCCATTCAATTCAGCGCTCTCATGGGGGCGGGGGACTTAGGGGGACCCAGTTCCCAGAAAAACTCAACAGGCAGTTGCTATTAACCACTTGAGTGCCAATGCTCTGCTCTGCTCCAACATGGCAACTTTTCAGAGGGCTTTCTGTACGGTTTCCACCAGGCTCAAAGGCAATCTTCGCAAAATCTTTGCGGTCATGCCTGCATCATTGGTTATTTTCCAGTCCGCATATCAGTGACAAGCAAAATGTTCTCTGTGTATCCTGTTCAGCAGCTTTCACTTTTATGAGGAAAATGTGCGCAGCCACTTCTCCTGTGTACTACAGCACGTGACTTTGTTGGTGCTTTACGAATCCGACTTACAATTTTCTCCATCGACAGCACTAGTTCAAGTTCATATCAGCCTCAGTTCTAAGGCTTTTATCACTAAGACCACTGCAAAGGCAGCACACATGCTTTAGAATTCAGAAACGTTTCAAGGCAACACTTTTGTTTCACAATATTCAGTTTGTAAGCTATGTTTTGACTTCATCACATATCTAATTAAGCATATTGGATGCCCTTCTGATTCTTTACCACTGCTGACTTCCCTAGGAAGGCACTTTTTAAAACTGCATGGCAGAAATCAAAGCCCTGAGAGGTGCCAAGTCTGAAGCTATACCTCTTATCATCAATCTGTTAGCATGGCACCTGGCTGATTTTGTGTCCTGTGAAAAACGAAAACCTGTGTAAGACATCTAGCTACTGTATAAAACAAATAAATAGGGAAATTTCCCTAAAATAGGGAAAACAAATTTCCCCTAGGGGACAATAAAGCGTGAATTGAATGAGGATTTAACATTAGAAATCTTAATACAATGTGTTCATTATTTCTAGGTGCTGAAAGATGCGCTTTTAATTAATCAATTAAATAAAATAAATGAAATAATCAATCAAACTTATTTGCTTTAAAAGTTTTGTATGAACCACCTTCATTCCGTCTTTGAACTCCAGACCGAGTGACCTATAGAATAGATTGCACTATTAATTCTTCGGAAATACCTCAGCAAGCTTTTATTTAGAACTGAAAAGCCAGTCAAACGTTTATGACAGACTGTTTAAAATTCATCTATTACATACACGCGGGAAAAAAAGCTTGGGAAAAGTTACTATTTCTGCTAAATAACCTGGGTATGTGGCTTAGGGGAGAGTAACAGAGACCTTGTGGAACTGGAACAATAAAAACAAAGTGCCATACTGAAGAATTAAAACTCCTCACGATGGGGAGAAGGCTTGGAGGAAGGACAGCTTTCTCCCTGCTGTAGATATTTTGAAAGTTTTTTTTTGTTGTCGGAAGAAAGCTAAAGAAACAATTCTGCAAGTGAACAGCGGCTTTTTACAGCGAGAGTGCTGCAATGCATGGAAAGTGGCCCAGCAGATGCTGAGATTTCTGGGGTGGGGAGGTGGAGAGAGAACCACATGCTGGGCCCTAGCAGAGAGTAGGCCATAATCCAGAGGTTCTGCTATTCTAACCCTTTCACTGATCCCTCTTTCACTGAGTCCCCGAACACTCTGCTTCAGAGCATTAGTGAACTTCCCTCGCCCAGGCCACCCACTCGCATATTATTCCCCTCTGCCCCACGACATGACATGAGAACAAAGTAGACATTAACTGCAACATTAAACCCAGGGAGGAAAGTAATCAGTAACCTGTTATTCTGTTAATGAAGGGAAACACATGCGGCATGGAACACAGAGGGGCTAATCAATAGTGGTTTGGACAATGCGACGCGGAAAACAAATTGCAAATCAATTAGAATCCTTGTTTTCTTTGAAACCGTTCACTCTATCTCCAGCAATTACTAGTTCATTAGACCTAATTTAACAGCGCCACTACCCTTAGCAACAACAGCCAGTATCTGGTGAACAGGTTCCAGAAAAGCTGAGAGTGACAGGTTATTTCTGGCAGCCTGCCTTCCGGGCTGTTTTAGCCAACATTCATAAATAAAAGGTTTTCAGTCAACTGCTTGTAGAGAGTCTCATATTGCTTAAAAGTGGTTCTGTCAGAGTTTTCAGCCCAATGTTCCAAGGACTAGCAGTTCTTGAAAAGCGCCGTTTATCTCTGGAATCTGATGTCCATACTGTATAATATGGATTGTTCATGGGAATGCTGTGCATTGTCCTTAGAGTCATCGAAATGATCTTTATTTTTATTCCTTAAATCAAAAGGTTATATGCAAATAGACCAATTGCTCAATTATCTAATTGATTTATGAACAATCCATTGATTGGATTGAGAATCCAGGATATTTCATTCCAAATGTGTATTTAACTAGAGACCCTTATACCTGAAGAGTTTTTATCCACACAAAGGTTTTCTTTAAGCACAGCAATCGATAAGAAAGGGTAAGAAAACAACTCCTGTTAATACAGTGTGACAGATTTAATAGTTTTCAGTGTCGTGTTCAGTTATGTGTCATACACACTTCAGATAGTTTTAAAAGATCCTTCACGTATTTGCCATTTTGTTGTGCTCTAATTAATTAGCTTTTCAAGTAGATGTCATAAAACCTAAGTGTTCTATGTGTGCGCGGTATGTCCATGTCAAACATTTTTTCAAGCTTTGCTCACTATTCAAATGTAATGTAATGTAATTCACAATGCAAATGTACTTCCTTTTCTAAACTATTTAAAGATATATAAAATAGGAGATAAACAGGAAAATATTGCACAGCCAGAACTGATTTTCACATTACACAAAAAAAGCATGTGACCCTTAGTTCAAAATGTATATAGAGTGACAAACTGTTACAGGTATCGTATTTGTCATGTTGCTTTGAAAAAGAAACAAACCCACACATCCTGAAAATCCATTGTCTTTAAAATCCCTTTGTATGCGTATGAATAAATTGCACTTAATTGGCATGCAGACATACTTAAAGAAAAACCAGCTCAGGTAAGTGTGCTTACTAGATGTGGTTTAGATGATTGTGTGGACACACAGCATCCTGAACTAGTGACCCAATCAAGGAGATAGTTTCCTAACCTCTTTAGCAATATTGAAATACAATAAGAATCTTCTCATTGGGTAAGACTTAGATTAAATAATATGTCAGCCATTCTGTGCCTCCTAGGATCAGGGTCTATTTTTTACTTTTTTGCTTTTTCGTACAAATTGTCCTTCAGGGAAGAGAACTCATGTGAAGAATTTGTTTCCAAAAAAAGTCCACAGATATGATCCACCAACAGTTTTCTGTTAATAAAGCCTTGTTTTCCTAAATCATTACTATGTGAATACTGTCAAATTTTCTTTTGGATTTGGATATTTTTTACTTATGATGCAATGCTTTCTCCAATTTTTATGGCTGTAAAAATCGTCAAGCTGATTTTATTATACAATAAATGATTTTTTTAGAAGTTTGTACAAATTAGAAATAGTTCTGCACATTTCTTAGTTTCTACTGGGCTCTTTATGGCTTTTGGTTATCAAGATTGTATCAGAGTTTTTAGAGAACGGAGGGCACATTTTGCTCAGAAGCACAACTCTCTGAAGCACTGAAATTGTCCCTGCAAGTATGGCGAGTTTGTCTTTGACAAAACGATGAACAAATAGGTTTGTCTTGTTTGTTGGTATGAAGCATATAAATATTTGCCTGCTTTAAACTTTTGACTTGCTTACCCAGGTTTTGTTCCATTTCTTCTGTGTATGTAGTGCATATTGATTTTTGGTTTTATATTGTTTATAAATATGCTACATATTGTACTATCAGGTGAAAATATATTCGCATACAACATCATATTTTATTATCAGTTGATGTTCATTCTGTGATTCTATCTCGTTCTATCTATTCTATGTGCAGGTCTGTCTATCATTTCTGAATCTCCTAAATATGAGTCACTCTCTAAAAAACAAGTTATTTAAAGATCCACCCTAAAATTACAGTCTTTGACTCCGAGCCTCGTTGAAAAGCATCGTCGGCAAATAGTGTGCATTTTGTTACATTTCTAAATGTAGCAAATATCGGGGCGAGAAATAAAGGCCAGCATTCTAGGAAGGAAAAGGGCTTTGTGTGAATTGCAAAACCGACATAAGCGACAGCTAGTGTCTATGCCAAAAGCGTCTTGTACCACATGAGCAATCCACATGAGAACGTCAAGCCACTTTTGTCTCTGGATTCTTGTCAGCGGCTCTGGAAGATGGTTTTTCGCTGTCTTTCTTCTCATCCGTATGTGAGCTGTTGTTCCTGATCTCAAGGCACAATCCTGTGCTGTGTCGTTAATGCAGATCATGGTTGTGCTCTGGCACATTGTTGCTGCCAAAGGCTTCCACCCCTTCCAGTTGCTATAGCATTTTCAAGCACCCCTCTGCTCTTCTCATAAATTATCCTTGAGTGAAACAGCTCAAAGGGGGTATCTGAAGCAACTGGATCAAATAATGAATTTTCAAGGCATCCTGTAGGAGTAGGCACTTATCTTATTTATAGTCCTCTCACACCGACTGCTCCATGACCCCTCCGATAAGACCCAGACGACTGTAACCCTGCAAGAAACTTCACAAAGACCAGTGCTCATTTGTTTATGTTATTTGTGTGTGCATGTGTGTGTGTGCACGGCGGTGTGGCGGTATATAGTCTCAGCGATCTAATAAATATTGGCACAGCCCAATGAGTGTGATGCACAAGATTTGTCAGGCCAAGAGATGCTTCCATGGTTTGTCAGCACCTCCATCAAGCCGTGAAGTGTTAACATATGTGATCAGACAAGCAATCAAGAAGGGCCTGATTTGTTGACTAATTAAGCCCAAACACAACAAGCACTTTACCACCTACAAGTGACAAGTTTAGTGCAAGCAAGTGGAAACTTGAATCACCCTTTATTTTATGAGCCCGTCCTTGCCAAATTGAATTCTGACTGAGTATAATTTAAAGGCACTTGACTTCCTCTATGTGATGACATTCTAACAATCATTCATCATCATGTGTGACAATGCAACAGTATGGTAAATAAAGAAACAAATAGCATGCTATATTTTGCTTTATGAGAGTAGATTGATATGGCATCTTAATGTCAATTAATGTTTTCCTCAAAAAATAAATATTGTTTTAGAGCAATATTATATATCTATACTTATAGAACAATATTATATATCTATCCGTAATACTTATATATACTGTATATGATCAACTTTAAGCTTAAGGATAGAGTCGATGAACCAATGTGTTTAAAGTCTAATGATACCCTTCAGTATTTTTTAAATGAGCATGGCTTATATAAGTTTTTGCGCAACTGTCGTAGAACCAGTTCTTCTGAGTTAAATGAAAAAAGCTATTATTTGAATGCATTAACCTGAAGGACAATATCATTAAAAAAGGGGTAGTAAGATATACAAAGCATTTCTCTCTGTGTTAAAGTTAAACACATGCATTACAAACATATAAAATGTAAGTTAACTTTGAAAATGTTAGAATATTTCACAGCTATTTGTAGATCTTACAATAATGAGAAACTAGCTTAATGCATCATTCAACAGGGCCAGTGTGACTTCAGAGAGATAGTGTGTTATTCTTCCACTTTTGTTACCAATGAGTGTAAGTCAGATACATAAGGGTCAAAATGGTAACTTTGCAGATCAATTCATAATTGAAACAATTCAATTAATAAGATTGTGTTCAAAGTGTCTATACTACATTTTCTGGACTTCAGGAGAGCTTTTTCTGGGAAAGGTTTTTTTCATAAAAGGAGCCCAGTTGCCTTGCTTGTTTAGATGCATGAAGTAGATAAATGCTCTGTTTCTTATCAGATTGCATTCATATTGCAAGCTTCAGGAACCACTGGTTTGTGATAAGGTACTCATTTCTTAGCAGATGTCTGTGTCTTCAGTTAAGGTAATCCAGTTTCCTACTGTTCAGTATTGACAGCTTGTGGAATAATATGTTTTGCTGTAACTAAACATCATTCTTTCATTCTAAGGGATCATATTTTACCACTCAAAAATGCCCATTAGGTACCGTGGAAGTGTGGCATATGGGTAAGGTATTTAATAGTATTTATAATATCGATTGTTTCAAATTTTTACAATTAACACTGCATGTCTGTTGCATAATGGCACAGAGTAAGTCAGGAACAGTTCTGATTCAAGTCATGTATTCCAAAATTGCTTAGTGAGAACAGCGGCTTTCTGTGTTTGTCAGTCATTCCAGTACTTCAGCTGCCCAGATACAACTTCAAAATTAAAATTAGCAAAGCTCTTGTGCACTTCAAAGGTTTCAATGTGAATCCTAAATCCCATACATACATAAAAGTTTTTTTTAATTAAATTACTTTTAAAAAGGTTGGAATATTTCATAGCCATGTGTAATTTATACAATACGGAGAATCTTAAAGGCAGACTACTTAGTAATTCATCATTAAAATGAGAAAGACCAGAGTTAATCAGATGCATAATTTCATTAATGTTCACCTCCCGATTTCCCGAATTCTCTGATTCCAGAGCACGGCTCAAAGTCATTATCAGTGATTTTAGTTTTTTAAAATTGCTTTTACATTCAGCATCCAAATTTGACACATTTTCTTGATCTCACATGTGTGTTCCACGAAAACGAAGCTGTGTTCTATATTCTGTGTCACGATCAAGACTTTATAACAAGTCATTACTAGATTTTGGGCAAATTGGTAGTGTGTGATGTGATATATTTCTGTTTCTTTGGCATCTTGACATCTGGCTGTCCAGTGTGCTTCAGCTACTGCTGGTTCACAACCTTCCCTGAACTATTAAATCTGTTTAAAGAATCAGTGTAAAGAGTATGTGGAACAACCAGCAAAAAAAATATTATTTTAATGCAAAGTAGTATTTACTAGCAAATGGAATCACAAAAGGAAATGATAATGAATCACACAAGGAAATTTTAATATTTCGTTTAGGATTAGTCGTATATGTCCTTGCGTTTCAGTAGAATGTTAGTTTTCTCGTTGTAGTCACTTCAGTATTCTCTGTTGTCTATTCTCCCTCTGGAGTACATCACAACCCTCTGCTTGACATTTCCAGATGCATGCTGGACATTTTGCTGTGGCACCAGCTACAGTGTTGAAATGGGTGGCATAGGTTTATTTCAAGGTCAGCTCACTTAATGAAGAGGTTACGGACAAAACATCATTTTTACAGCTCGCGTGCATATGTATCTATTGTAGGTATAAGGTAGCCATTTTTAAAAATAGGGCTGGGTGGGATTGTTCATAAAATGACATTGGTCCTACTTTAAAATCATGTTTGTTATGAATTAGTGGATATTTTTGTTCATTTAATCAACTTCATTACAGAAGAGAATGCCTTCCTAAATGAAAGGAACGGCAAGAGTTACTCAGGTGTGACTCTTGTGATATTCCACGATAATTCATCATGAACGGCTGCAATTATCTTTAAAAGGGATCCCGTCTAATTATTCCCACAGCATGGCTTTTTCAGGATATTTATTCTGTGGATTTCCGTAATAACATTACTTCTTGAGTCTGTGTCAAGCAATAGATGGAACAAACCCCCTTTGATTATTACAGCCTTTGAATCTCCTTTCCTATAAGGTGGTGCACAGCACTGAGGTAAATGCTTCCCTTTTGCCCATTGTGTTGCGATGTGTGATGGATTTTGGATGGGCTGTCAGTTTGTTTTGCTTCCAGCCTGTGCATCACTGCAATGTGATCTGAGAGAGGGCACGGTGCCCTTTAACCCGGAATAAACATCCTCACCCCCTGCCGTGTCTCCCTGATTTAATAACTCTGTAGTGCTTCAGATGTCACACAAGGGGCTGCAATCCTCCAGCTTGGGCACTTTACCACTGCTGGCGCTGGGCCCCCTCCCCTTTTCTGCATTGCAACATGCTGTGTTTTGGCAGGAAATCAATAAAGGGAAATCTGTTCTAATCATCCATACATTTACCATCACAATCAACAATCAAAGCCAAGACCTGGCTCCTTTATTTTCTGACTCCAGCCTCCCAATTTTCTGCTGTGAAAGGCAGAGTAAATTAGAACCCTCGGTTCCTGTTAGCTGCTCTTAATGGGCCTGATTTGTGAACCATTAAATGAGGTTATGTAAATTGATCCTGAGTGCGAGAGCGCAGGCTCCCAGGTGACAGGTGCAACCGTCCTAAAACTACCAGGCCCTAGTGCACCAATCTCATTTGGGCGGCCATCTTGGTCAATGGCTTTAGGAAGAAGATGGAAGAAAAAATGAAAAAATACTGTATATTCCTGCGGAAGGATCGATCCAAAGGTCCTGTGTCAGATGTTGAAGGAAACAATTTAATGTTTTTTGTTATTTTAATGGTTCTTGTTTAAACATGATGGGCACAGGTATAGTCAAGGAGCCCAAGTCAGCTGAAAACATTTCCATTTTCTAAAAATAATCTGTTATCACCAACTATGGGACGCTAGCAATTATGCAAAAAAGATGATTTAAAAACATATGTTCCTAACAATGTGCGTCAATTTTTTTTCTTCATTTTTTTGACCCAGTGAACATCCACAGAAAAGCTTCAATTGGGAACAAAACCATTAGGACTCATGTGACTTTGACAGTGTTCAATAGGTGCAGCTTAGTGTGGTGTTAACTTCTGCGTCAGGTTTGGAGCTCCTCAAACCTTCAAATGTTCATTCAGTGATTAAGCATTTTCTTGATTTCTGCATCATAAACCACATCACCCATAAGATGTGTTGTTAAATTAAATATTTTATATAGACAAGTGTGTCGATTCAATTGAGTACTCTTTAATTAACAAGGAAACTGTTGCTGTTGTTTTTCCTGGGTGAAAACAACGGTCAGCCCCCAGTCTTCCAATTTTCCTCCATCCATTCAGTGGCCTAACCACTTCATTCAATTCAGGGTCATGGGGGAGCTTGAGTCTATCATGGCAACACTGGGTGCAAGGCAGGGTACACCCTGGACAACACACCAGCCCTCACAGAGCACACACAGACACACACTCAAACCATGTCCAATTTTCCCAGAAACCAATTAACCTATCAGTATGTCTTAGGACTATAGGTGGAGAACAGAACACCTAAAGAAAAACCCACTTGGATACAGGGAGAACACACAAACTCCACACAGATAGCACCCCAGGAATTGAACCCAGTGACCAGGGCTAACTGCTGCACCACCATCTGCCCTCTCCCAGCTTCTGTGGTCTTTAATTGATAACCTCTGTTCATGTCATGCGTTTTTGTTGAAAGCGGTTCAGCATGGTGACTTTATCTTTAATTCACGAATTTTATTTTACTAATGAACACACAGCAAGATAAGCAAACATTTATGTTTCTACAAAAACAATGTCAACCCATGAAAAAAGATCAGGACAGGGTGACATTTTTTATAAAGAGACACTGATGAAGTCAACCCATTAGATGTCCTCAGAATATACAATGAAGAGTGAAGCCAAGAGAACACTTACGGACACTACATGGAAGAACAAGAGGCAAGCCTTTTTATATAACAATTAAGCCTTAAAATACAGCCTCGAAAAACAGCAGTAAGTACCACATTTTATGTTTCAGTTCAATTTTCTCATTTCTTAAAATACTGATTTTTGACGGTGCACCTTGGCCATATTTTGTGGCTGAGATGTATTTCAGCAGCATGGTGGCACAGTGACTAGCATTGCTGCTTAGCAGCTCTGGGGTCCTGTGTTAAATTACAGGCCTGGGGTGCTATCTACATGTAGTTTGTATGTTCTCCTTGAGGTGCAGTGTCTTTCCTCAATTTTCCTCAAACACTTCAAAGACCTACTGGTGGGTTAATTGGCTTCTGTGAAGATTGGCCCTGGTTCAAGTTCAAGTTTATTTGTCAGTCCAGCCATATACAAGTATACAGAGGAGCAAGATATCATTCTCCAGGTCTACGGTGCGAATAGAGACAGATACTGACAAGACAATGCTATAGACAATGTAGACAGAGACATTTTTGACAGGGTACAAAAAGTGCAATGTGCATGGTGCAATTTACTTTACAGGATTGTGCAAAGAATTGTGCAAAGAATACATCAGACAGTATGCCTGACATTAGGCAAAAAAGAATTAGGTTTCCAGATTTAGAGAAGGTGCAGTAGGTACCAGGGTGTTGAGGAGCCTGACAGCCTGTGGGAAAAAGAGTCTGGTGGAGCTGGCCCGTACACTACGATGACCTGCCATCCTATCCTGTGCACTGTAGCTTGCACCTATTGCTTTCTGGGATAGTCTCCAGCTTCCCCAAACCCTAAATTGGAGGAAGCACTTAGAAAATGGATGGATGGACGCAGTTCAGCATGTTTTGAAGATATGCAAAAGAGTACCTGTCTTAACCTCTCTTGGGACATGAGTTGGGGATTGCAGTCCTACATTTTGCCCCTTACCAATGCACTGCAATTACAGTGAGTGAGCACAAACACAATTGTTTCCTAGGCAAGTTTGGAAAGAGACCAACCTGAACTGTATATTTATAATACACTCAAAAATTACCTTTCAAAATCCAATCAACATCCACTCCTTAAATGGGTGAGTTTAAATGAACAAGAAAGGGAAGATGTTAATGACACTTTTTTTCAGGACAACCCCAAGAGATTTTAGTGTATTAATATATATTCCTGTGTTCTTTCTACATCAGATACAATGCTTTATCCTTGACTGACATAAATGTCCCATAAAAATTTGATGGAGATGATAGTACAACTAATTGGGCCAGTAATAAAATAATAACAATAGTAACATTGATAGCAATAACAATAATTAATTATCATGATGACAGTAATAATATTTCTAGAAGAAAATTAAGCAAATTTTGCTTGAATATAAATAAGTAAATAGCAGCCAGGAGCTGTTTATATCAAGCATTCATATTAATCAAGCATTATGAATTATGTAAATCAGTTTCCCCTGTTGTTTTCCCTCCCACAGGTTTTACTTCCTGTGCATCTCAAATTAGACCCAATTTTCTTTTCATTTTCTACAGGAGCATTTGCTTTTTACCTGCAGGGTATTTGTCACGACTGGTGGCTGAACTCTGACCGGCCCCCTCTCAGGAACCTCCTGAAAGGCTATTGGGTTCACCTTGAAAGATGTACTGTATGTTGAGTCCACAGCCCTGGTCTTCTCATGTATTTCTGTAGTAAAATGTTCAGTTGTGTAAATGGGTACAATTATACTGTAAGTTGCCAAGTAAATTGGTAACAACTACAAATAATAAAAATTAATTACAGTAGTAATGTATTATAGATCATTGCATGCTTCCTTTTTCAGGATTAGAGCAGCCTTTTCACGATGATTTCTGAACCATAGAGCCCTTCAAAAGTGCTCAGAGCCTTACACATTTTCACACTTTTTTCCTTTGAAGCCTGCAGTCATAACACTATGAAGAAACAATGAATATGTGCTAGAAACACAATCTGCTCCATACATTTAAAGCAAAAAACAAAAAAGAAAGAAGTAAAAAGACAATTAAAATGAAAGAAAAGTAAAAAAAGTTATAATTGTATGAGTATAACAGTTTACTGTGGCAAACCTAAATTACTTTAGTTGTACAAAATTACCTTAACATACCACACAATTAGTTGAGTGGCCTCTGTCTGTGTGCAATAATAGTGGGTTTTATTATTTCAGAATAAAAACACTCATCTCTGTGAGGTTTCCTGTTCAGGTGTTGAATGTCAAGCAAAGACTCAACCATAAAACTGAGGTGGGGAAAAATTCATTTAGAGGCACATATTAGAAGAAGAGTATAAAAAATATCACAGTCTCTGAATATCCACGTGAGCACAGTCTACTAAATAATTATGAAATGAAAGCTACATTATGTCATCCAGACACTGCCTAGATCAATCTGAGCTACCAGTCAAGGGATCTGCTACACACCTCAATGGCTGACATGGGGAAAAATGTGCATCATCCAACAAGATGCAGGCTACTTCAGACAAAAAACATTTGTGGCAGGGTGGCAAAAAGGAAGCCATTACTAAAAAATAAGCTATTTCAGAGTTGCAACAAATCACCAGAGTGATTCTGTAAAAATGTGGTAAAAGGTTTTGTGGTCAAATGAGAGCAAATTGGAACATTTTGGTCTAAATGTCAAGTGCTATGTGTGGCACAGACCCAAAACAGCACATCTCCCAGTCAACAGCATCCCTACAGTCAGGCATGGAGTTGGCAGCATCATGCTGTGGGAATGGTTCTCCTCAGCAGGGCCTGGAAAGCTTGTTAGGTCAGAAGGATAAATTGATGGAGCGAAGTAAAAAGACAAATACTAGAGGCAAATGTGCTGCATTCTGCTGAATACCTACAACTAGAGCAGAAATTCATCTTTCCGTAAGACCATGACCATGACCACTATCTGCAAGCAATTTCCTAAGCAGCTTGAGAGAACTTAAGCAAATTTGCCAAGAAGAATGTTTAAGAATTGCACCAAGCAAGTGTGCAAAGCTGGTAGGGACTAAAAAGACCTGTAATTGCTGTACCAGTATCTGCTTTTGAGGGTAACCATAACACCAGTTTTTAAATCTCATCCCATGGGCAGATTCTGTGTAATTTGATATTTAGGGCAACAAACAGCAGCAGAAAAAACTGTATCCTTTTCCCACTTAACTACTGGGGCATTTAGTGAGGTGACTAGAACAAGTCATAGTTTGAATGTATACTTTTAATTGTGTCTCTAGCACCTGTACATAAAATAAAGACTTTATGTTATTTTCTGTTTGTGGGAGACATACAGTAGTGGCGAAGTGATCAACATCGATGTCTTGCAGCACTGGGGCCCTAAGTTCAATTTCTGTCCTGGGACGCTATCTGTGTGGAGTTTGCATGTTCCCCCCATGTTCATGTGGGTTTCCTTTGGATGCTCATGGTCCATAGACACGGTGGTAGGTTAATTGGCTTTGGGAAAAATTGGCTTTTGTGTGAGTGTGTCTGTGTTTTCCCTGTGATGGATTGAACCCTGCCTTATTCCTGTTGCTTGCCAGGATAATCTCCAATTCCCCTGCAACCCTGAATTGGATGAAGCAGCTAGAGACTGGATGGATGGATGGATGTCTGATCGCTTTAATTCACTGGGGCCCAACTCAGATCCTCAAGAGTTACTCTCTAGGTCTCTTTAAAATTCTAGGTTTTCAAGCACAGGGAGAGTATTTAACCTTTCCAATTAAGCAAACAATGAGCTCAAATGGGAAATTAAAGACTGAAGTGGAAGGAGACCAGAAATCTTCTGTCACTAATAACAGAATCCTGGCCCTAAGAAAGAACGCTTGCTCCTACTTTCTGTCTAGGACAACTTACTCCTCACATGTGTTTCTGGCAAATTATTCATTTGTACAACTTTATGTTACTACCCTGGCTCCTGCACCAGCTCAGAAGCCAAAAAGTCCTTTATATCAGATAATGGTATAACTGACGATTTTCATTTTTTTTTAAAACCAACCTGTTTCATGTGTCTAGCCATGACCCCATAAGTACTCACAGAAACATTGCAATGTCTCACTAATGCCAGTAAGGGTCTATACTGCATTTCGGCTAGCAGCCATACAGCTTGTGGTCACTTCAATTTGAGGATGACTGCCTGAAATGTAGTGTCCTGCCACTTAGTTGTATTTCTACTGTTACTGCTTTGCGTGATACAAATCAATGTATGTCACACACAACCACAGACAGAGGATATCTATACACCAGCACACCACCCCACACCAGGGCTGGAGCGATTCCGGAGCTCATCCCAGATTAATGTAAAATCATTTGATTGTATCACCCAAAAGGACCACAAATGTGCCTGAAGCAGGTGCAGTACTAGTATTGCTCACATTTTTAAGGCTCGTTAACTGTGCCTTTCACATTTAGGAGTTTGCTTGTTTTTTTAGTTTAATTCATGCAAACCTCACTGCTTGCATCAGTCCTCTTGTATGGAAGTGGTCGAGAGTGTAGTCAACTCTTCAGTCCTGTCAGCCAACAACACTCACTGAATCCCTCCTGACTTTGATCGACACAGGCAATTTCTTGGAGAGGTGAGCGCAGAAACAAATACAGGAAAACCAAACATTTTAGTGCTACGGGATTTAAATGAAACAGGACCAGGCATGATTAGATATTCAAACTTGGGCAAACAGCTTGTTTCGAGCAGCCATTAGTGTAACACTAGCAGGATAGGATAATAATAATGTGCTACCAAAATCCCCCCTCTTCAGCATTGTCACTGATCTGATTCAAGTACTCCATGTTTATGGTTTAAAAGCATAAAGTGTATTACTTCACTACTTCACTGCGGCAGTGCAGTGTCACTTCACAGCCACAGGGGGCTATGTAGGTCCAGACTGCTCTTTGATGTGTCTGCTGAATCCCTTTATTCCTGAAGTTTGTGCATATTTGTCGCGGTACATCAAACAATCAGTTTTTAATATCTTTAGGGTTAAGTGCTCACTTGTATTTCAGCACTAAATGATTTTTATTAAGTACTGTTATCGAACATCTACAGGCTTCCAGTTCTGTGCTGATTATTGCTACTCGCACAGCACAGGGTAATGGACT
Source organism: Lepisosteus platostomus (assembly GCF_059453375.1). Classification (NCBI taxonomy): domain Eukaryota; kingdom Metazoa; phylum Chordata; class Actinopteri; order Semionotiformes; family Lepisosteidae; genus Lepisosteus; species Lepisosteus platostomus. The sequence goes on from NC_142620.1 coordinate 21,956,314, forward strand.
AGCCAGACAAGCACCGGTAATGGCACAGCGCAGCTAATAATATAAAAGGCAATTAATAGTTGATTGGCACCAAGGTCCACTGTCGAAATGGAGAGATGAAAAAAATGTTGGCTCAGTTAGGAATTTAAATAGATCTTAGCTAATTGAGTGAAGTAAATCCTAAAAACATTACTTTGTATGAAAGGTCAGCATTTTAATTGGTTTCAGAGTTCGTATGTGTGTGGGGGGACGTTATGTAGGCAAAATAATAAAGAGTATTATATGTAGAGAGAGAAAGTTAGACATAGATATATCCATCCATCCATTTTCTGGTTTATCCAATTTGGGGTCTGGGGGAAGTGGAAGCAACAGGTGCAAGACAGGAGACACGCTGGACAGGATGTCAGTCCTTCACAGGGCACACAGGCACGCAGCCCAGGGCCAATTAAACTACCAGTATGTCTGTGGACTGTGAGAGGAAACTGGAGCTGCCAGTGGAAAACACATGCAAACACAGAGAGAGCACACAAATTCCACACAGATAGCACCCCAGGAATCAAGCTCCAGCTCTGTGAGGCAGCAATGTTAACCACTGCACTACCATGCCACCCCCTTAATGAATGTTGTACTTCACACAGGGAATTGAGAAACATTACATCACTTCAAGCACAAGTAGACTAAATGGCAGTCTGACCTGCTTGAGGTTTTATAAGCTGCAGACTCAATTTCACTCTTTCTGGCCATGTCATGTATACAAAACCATTCCTAACAAAAGGAAAAACCTTGAAATCAGAACATAAGAAACGTAGCAAACAAGAGGAGCTTTTTGGCCTCCTTTGCTCATTGGGCAGTTTAGCAGCTAGGTGAAACAAAAAGCTTGTCCAGCTAAAGATTCCAAAGTACCTGGCTAGGAAGCCTGTTCATCACGCCCACAACACTTTGCGTAAATAAACATTTCATTTTCTCCAGCCTAAATGAGTTCCCCTTTGGTATCCATTTGGGAGCCCATGTCCTAATGTCACTACTGAGTGTAAAATAGTTCCCTGGGCTAACCTCATCTATACTTAAGGATGTTACTCAGAGAAATACCCACAGCCTGGAATCAACTGTGGTTGGCAATCTGTAAGGACCAGCACAGGATTATCTGAGAGCTGCCAGGATGAAGTGGGTTAAAGTTGGGTAGTGTATGTATGATTTGTACGGAACGTGCAAGTTTGCCATGTTTTCAATGAGACTTCCTTTACTTCCCAGTTGGCCCACGAGGTGAATGATTGTCTCTCTCATATTTTCACATGGGGCTGTGGTGATGTGTAGTGTTGAATATGAAACTGAAAGGGACTGATGGTTCGGAATCATCCATCCATCCATTTTCTAACCGGTTCTTCCAATTCTGGGTCACAGGGGAGACCGACCAACTTGCACCAGGCAGGGTACACCCTGGACGAGACGCTGGTCCATCACAGGGTGGATACACAGGTACAAACAAACACACACACTCTCACACCTGGGCCAGTTTTCACAGAAGCCAATTAACCTACTAGCATGTCTGTGGGAGAAAACTGTGGGAGAAAACTGGAGCTCTTGGAAGAAATCCACGAAAAACACAGGAATAACATACAAACTCCACAAAGGGATCCAAAAAGGGAAATATCCTCCATCTGATATTGACTCGTTTAAGACTGCAACTTAAAAAAAAAACATGACAAGATGAAAATGGTGTGCAGTGGAAGTGTTCTCTTATCACCGGCATAAAGGTATTCCAAAACAGACCCTCTTTACGAGATAGACGGAAATCATTACAAGGTCTATGAAAGATCAGAGAGTATGCAATAAAAAAACAGACTGTAGTAAAGTACAATAAAGGCACAGTTAATTACGTGCTTACCGTTTTCATTAATGCTTTAATGAAACTCTGTATTCCATGAGGTAATACATCTATGGAGAGCATATGAAAGCATATACAGCCGTTCACATACATGGATTTTTGTTGCCTTTGATCAACTCTTGTAGGATTATTGTCATTTATTTAGTTCTGTGAAAAAGACAAGGTTAATCCATCATGAAAAGCGGGGGACTGTAATAAATGGAGAAATGAAGAAAAAGGCACAAATAATTAGAAAGCCTGGCGGTAAGAGGGAATCAATGCGTAGAGCAGCCTGTAAAAGTATCAAGGTTATTACACAGGAGCAAAGGGAGAAAGACGTCTCTTGTATTTCAACCGCTAACCCTGGACTTTAACAAGCAATTAACAGGAGAGAGTGAAAATGGACAGACTGACAGCCCTGTTGTACTTGTACAAATCTTCTGCTTGCCTTTTTGCATCATGAAGAGGTCTTATTGAATGATATTCCAAAAAGGGGGCTATTTGCGATATGCCAAAGCACATTTTTTTCCCTGCAGGCTGCTACCCTTCTGACAGGAGTGACAGAACACGGAGATTAACAGGCTCGTGTCTAGAGATAGTCATTGTCTTTTAGTGCACTGACACCAGGGGATTTTTAGGTCCCATGTGATGTAAAAATCTCTAGCAGAGCTAGGGCAAGGAAAAGCACTTACGGCTTGGGGGGAGAGGGAGTAATCTGCTGTTTGGAAAATGACATTTCTAATCACACGGCGCCCGTTGCTTGCTGGGATAGGCTCCAGCTCCCATGGGACTAGAAAATGGTTGGATGGATTATTTGTTGGAACCCAAAGTAACAGCTTAAACTCAGTTAACACTGAAAAGTTAGCATTTGGAAACTGAAGCTACAAATAAAGGAATAATATTTACATACAGGTAAAAGGAACCCATCATAAAGCAATAGAAATTAATAATATATAACAGTGTGGAATGGTCTCCATTACCATCACAATGTCTGTCCTTTGTGAGAGACTCAAATGGTGATGGTGCACAGGCTTTGCTCTATGATCACAGGTTTAAACCCGAATCTTGAAATGATGTCACTAGCTGACTCTGACTGTGAGGATTTCCCAAGTGAAAGTGCACAACTGACTGACACAAACGTAAGGAGGCATAAGCCGGCCAGGGCTCTCTTGTCTCTCATTGACATAGTGCCCCTGCTGCTTCCTTCAGGTATGAGGCGCTGTCAATAAAGAAAGCACTCCCCCCTCAAATCAGTGCTATATCTTCAGTACAGGCCTGTGTCATGAGCAGCTCAAATGTGGGTGAGTCAGAGGAGTCTGTCTACAGTTCTTCATTCTCCTATGGTTATGGTCTCAAGATCTGTGGCTGCGAGCCGACATGATAAACACACAATTGATGATTCCAAATCAAGTGTATAACAAAGAGTTATTGGCGATTATAAATGTATATACAAAAGGTCTCTGCCAACACACCCTGAATGAATGTAACACAAAATCTTATTATATGAAAATGCAGGGAGCAGAGTTATAGAGCTGCAAGCTTCAAGTTCAACCCATGGTAAATACATTCCCTCCACTCATTTTCCCAATATCCAGGAATCTATGACTTATTCAACTGGTACTCAATCTACAGAAATGATAAAGTTCAGGTTCAGACATCAACTTTCTTTCTTAATTAAAGAGACAACAACGTTTTGTTTACCTTCATAATAACAAGATGAAATTTTATTTGGAAAATGTGCATATTTCAGATTTTTGGCTAAAGCCTTATATCTTGGTTCTGCTCCTCATAAATAAGCGGGCTTCAGTGTTTCACCTTAATTGACTGGAAGGGCTGTTCTGTGGAATCTACAGTAAATGGTCTCAGCCTCCATGTTTACAAAGCTGCTGGGTAAACATTTCTTTGGCTTCCTTGAACCTTGAATGTTCACAGTGTAAATCATCATTTCTGTTTTCACTACTAAGTGGTGCCCAGCTCCTTCAACTCCAGAACCCTGCTCTGCTCTGCCATTGTATCTTAATTTCCCTGTAAAGAGGCTTGTTGCCTGTGATGCTCTCCTCCTGTGGTTTCTTACTGTCATGGACCAATGTTTGACACCCTCCAATCTTTTCAGTGCACAATGCTGTAATTCACATTGACATTACTGCCACTTAGGAAAAGTGCTTGTGCCTGTGCAGTGTCAAAATATGCTTCTCTGCTTTTATAATCTTCAAGTTCCTCACAACAAGTAGGCAATACACCTGGATTTAAAAAAATAACAAGGAACCTGATTATTTGAAAGAGACATAAAAGCAGGTCTTTGTTTCATATTTCATTTGAATTGTCATAATGTTAGAATCTCAGTGAATAAATAGGGTAAGGGTGCTAATTGAAAGTATGGATTTCAAGAATGGCTTTTAATCTTTTTTTCTTATTTTTACCATTGAAACATGAGGACAAAAGATAGGGTGCGGCCATTTATCACTACTTGCATATTTTGCTATTAGTAGCTGAACTCACTCAGACTCTCAGAAACCACAGTTTTCAATTTTGAATGAATGTTCCTTTCCGTTTTGTAAATGTTGGTTCACCATTTTGTATCCTTTTTCCATCATTATGTGACAAAAGTTCATTTTTATGACTTCGTCTCACAGATGTAGACATCTGACTTCCTACAGCACAGCACTTCAGTAATTGTCTGGATTTGTAAACCCATTTGTATGATTTGTGCTGATGCAGTAGAAATTCAAAGATGCATTTACAGACGTACTTATCTAACCCATAACGCCTTCCAGCTGGAGCCTTTTTTCCACTCCTGGGTCAAATGACAAAAGGGCCACAGTCCTCAGTCGTCTTTCACATTTGGCATTGAGGCTTCTTTTTGAGGAGATCCATTTCAACATATCCACCAGGCCCCAACCACAGAATGGCTGGTTTCAGAAACACAGAAGATTACAAAAAGACATCTACAGATTCAAAGATCTCTGTAGATTCAGAGATACAAAACACTCTCAATGGCAAAGGTAATTAATGGTTGCCTGATAACACGGAAAATAGCTTCAGGACACACAATGAGCTTCTTAATTGGATTTCAAATCTGCCACCTTATTGGGAAATTGGTGTCTCTATCCACTGACAAAGCTTTCCTGCTGTGTCCAGAGAGTGCTTTAACACTAGACAGTCATCATGACTGACCTTCTTTCCCACTGAGAGTGCACAACACGTAAAATAGGCATAAAGTGTCTTTGCAGATACTTAAAATACAAGGAAATCCAATTGAGGCAGTGTAAGATGTTTTAGAAACCTTATTGGAAACTCAGAATTTTTCAGGACTCCCATCAATACAGATGAGCATTTTTACCATTTTAATATATGGAAGATTTCTTTAAGGTTTCCAAATCATTTCAAAGCACTCTTATTTTTTTATGCAGCATTTCCACCTTCAAGCCAGGTTTGGTAAAAAAAAAAACATGGATCCATTTCTTTTGTTTTGAGCAAAGTTTCTGAGGACAATGAAATAAGAAAGCCGGGCGTTCATTTACTGATTAAAAACAATAGCGAGGAACAGAAAGAAAATTTATGTGAAAGCCTGTTTTAAAAGGGGGAGCTTTCTACTTCTCAGAAAAGAACGGATGCTTATTTTAAATTTATGAGAAATCCACAAGAAAACCCAAGCAGACAAAACTGTAAAAAAAAAAAAAACGAATTTAGTATACCTGTGGTACAGTAAAGAAAAACAATCCGCATCAAGAATGAAAATAAAAAACATACTTTAAAAAAGTACATATGCACAACTCTGGCAGCTTCATGTAAAACATGACTTAGCCATGGAGGGAGGTCAAATACCGTTGAATAATAAGAACACAAGAAAGGCCATGACTAATACATGGAGGGAGATCAATTAGTCATGTGATCTATGATTACCGCATAATCATAAGAGCTGATCATTAATCATAAGATCACAAGAAATGACTTACACAGAGAGGGAGATGAATTAGTTATCTGATCTATGATAAGTGCATCATCATAAGAACATAAGAAAAGCTGCACACGAGAAGAGGCCATCTGGCCTGTGGAACTGCTTGCTCCTCTCCCGGGCTTCTGCAGTTCTCCAGCAGTCACAAGCTGTGATCTCTGCAGGCTGCGATGCCTCCAGCACTAACAGGTAGTGCCTGTTAGTGATGGCACCTGCTTTCTTTCCCTAGTAAGCGCCAGCTTTCATCACAGCTTTGGTGGTGGGCTTGAGCTGGACGTCTGGTGAGAAAAGGGATTGAAAAAAAAAACAGACACACCAATCACTCATATAATCATTGACTGCTGGAGAGGAAAACTTTTTTCCTTAAGTAACAGAGGAACATGGGGGGGAAAAAAAAAGGCAATCACATCCAGGCAAAATGATTGACTTCAACGCCGGAGGTCTCTCGTTCTTTTTCCTCTTTTTTTTGTGCTGTTTTTTAGGTTTCCTTTCTTTACCCTGTAGAACAGAAGGGGAAATGAGAGAGGCCTTTCGGTTTCTGCAGGTGGCTGATCTGAACCCTGTGAGTGGGAGCCACTGTTAGTCTTTATCCCACTGCCCCCACCCCCCCACCCAGAGTTTACATTAGCTTTTGTGAGAGGACCATCGAAAAATGGTGGTCTTTTAGGGCATTCACAGGCACTGAGATGCCAACAGCAGCCAGTGACATCTGCCAAATGTGAGTGAGCTCTCCATCAGTTAACCCCTTCATCCACTCCAGAACTGAAGGTACTCAGCTCTGACAACAAAACGCAGAGGTGGGCCTGTACATTTAGATCTCCTTCCGCTCATACCGAGATATCCCCTCGTCTCCAGAAATCCAGAGGCATATTCCCCAGAGAGGATCTGTAGGAACTAATTTCTGATAACAGGAGTAGATTGGAATAACATCATGGAAAGCTCCTTACATTGTCTGACACTTCTTGTTTGCTCAATAAAATCATCCATGGCAAAGGAAAAAAAATTTGTCCTTGTCTATAATGTGAAGTTTCACAAATATGCACCCTTTGACTAGAAAATAAGGAAGCGTGACAAGATTTTTGAGAATTTGTGAGTACTGAAATTTCTCAGTCCGCAAGAAAGCCATGTTTTGCGCTGTATGAGCGGTGGAAAAATAGACATTATTGATTATGTGGATATTTCAGATGTTTCTTTAAAACTGTTAATTTATTAAATGTAACTTTTAGAATCAAGCAACAGAAAGGAATCAAACCAAAAAAAAAGAGTCCAGCACCTGCAGTGATTCCAGAAAATGGCGTGGGAATATAGAGGTTTACCTTTTTTTCGTTTAATCACCAGGTTGGTGTTGACACACTAGTTTATTATTTCCAGGAGGTGAGGAATTAGGCAGAGTGTGAAGAAAAAGGACAAGTGTTACATTACTACCCCCTCCCCTCAAAAAACAAAACAAAACACATTTTTTTCTTAATTCCTCCAAAAATTATTAACCTCACCAGAGTGCGTTCCAGAGTTCAATTGTAAGAGGGTTTGGTTTTGTTCACCTAATTGTTCTTTTTTGTTGTTGCCTTCATCAGCCTCTTCTCGTTCTATGAAAAAGGGGGAAAAATCTGAATAGCCAAGAAAAAGTTTCCCACAGTCACTGGCCACAGAAGCACACCATTGTGTTTTCTGTACTCCCTAGCTTGATGGACAACATTTCTATAAACGGGGAGCTGTTCTGTCAATGCATTCTTGCAGAAAAGGCAAAGGGAGAGACAGATTCTGCCAATATCTGACAATGCATGTTAACACACACACATACACACAAAAGTCTCGGCATTCACACTGGCAGCTGTCTCTCAGACCTTCACAACACAGGTGTTTTTTTTTTCTTTTACCAAGTTAACCATTTTTCCCACTGAAGCAAAGCATGTGCAGCGATACCTGAGGAAGAGCATGCCAGACAGACCGATGAGGCCTGTGTCATACCTATATCCCTGCTGTCGGTTGCTAAACACCTCAGCAGACAACAGTAAGGACATAACCAGCCATACACAGCGCTGAAAATAATCAAACTACTCTTTTGTTCATCCCGATTCAAGAAAAAGGAAACTAGACTCAATATGGAAATACAACTCCGCTCAAAACAATGTGATTTGTGTGCCAGTAATGTTTACAAAACTTGATTTTATCACCAGCTGGAAGCATTTGACGAGTGTATTAACACTGGCTTCCTGGTTGGAGTTTAAAACTGCATAATAAATATTTTACATGTCCTGCAGCAGGGGTTCCCAATCCTGGTCTTAGAGACCCACACACCTGCAGGCTTTCCTTCCAGCTGAGCTCACAGTTTGATAATTGAGCCCTTAATTGACTAATAATTAGATTAACTTGAATCTTTCATTGTTTTCAATGTGCCTAAAGACATTGTCAACGGGCTTTTAAATATGCCTTTAGATATTGACTGCTTTACTGTTTCGTTATCTAAAAAATCTAAAAAAATATTTTATTCAGTTTCATAAGGAACTGAAGGTCTCTAGCTTTTGCAATGAAAACAAAAACATTCAGAGGTTCCAATCACATAAACATAAAAAAAGTTCAGGTAAGGATTCAATCAAGTAATAAACTGGACTAGATTTAACACCTGCAGGTCTGAAATTCCCCTTTTACAACAGGAACCCTTTTATGACAAGTAAGGAAATATTTATACTTCCAGATCTTAACATTTAAGGAAACTTTTGCCAAACAAATAAAGGAATAATAATAAACACTTAATTAAGGACTGTCTTCTCTCCTTAGGCTGAAAAAGAGATGAATAGTATTAAACATCAGAAATCAGCTAAGTTAACATGAAAGGAATTGTCTTTTTTTCTGTCCAGTTGTTAGTAGCATGGCATCATTATTTTCTGTTTACTTTTTCGGCTTGGCTTTTAAGTCAATAACCACATGTAAATTACTAAGACAATATCATCTTTCCCATTTTTAGTGTTCAAAATCATTTGCATTTTGGTTGTAGTGCTGTTGCAGGTCAGTGAACGAGCTGACTCTCCAGCTTCTCCAATTTGTATCACAGTTTTCATCTAAAATGTTTCGGTTGTGGACAACAAAGAGCATACATCCATGGTCATTAGGAATCTATTCCTTTTTCTCTTTTTCTGACATTGTTGGCCATAGAAACTCACTGACAGTTAATTACCATGGAAACAGCAGTAATGACTACTTCATTTTTGTTCTCTTTTCTTACCTTCATTCTTCTTGGAAAAAAAAAACACGGATTTTGGTAAAATGACTCAACGGACATTTTTTACAGCCCAAAACAGCATCCTGAGGTGAGCTGGAGGAGAATTTTACTACATTGCCTTAGTCTGGTGATAATCTTCTAGCATGCTAAAGAGGTTGGTACAACAATTCAGTACCTAACATCTGTGCCCCCACATAAAAAAAACACTGTATTTTTTTAATTTATTCCATTCTTCTCTATTTCTACAAGCTGTTTGAAGGACAGATTCAAGTCTCTCCTTTATTCTGTAATATTCCTAGAGAATGTGCTTCAGTTGGCTCTCTCACTCCTCTACCTTGACAGGCCTTTCATTAATAAACCTTGCCAGCAGCTTTCTTGTGCTACTATTAACCTGAAAACCATTAAATGGAACCCCCAAGTCCCAGGTTTCTCTTTGTATGCAGGCTTCCACAGATAAGGACCTGAGGAACAGAAAGCCTTTTCCTCCCTTTGCCCTCAGCAGTGTCTCTTTTTTAATTAGCTGTTTCCACAAAAGCCCAAGAACAATAAGTCAAAATGATAAAAAAAACAATGCATGACACCATTAGACGCGGAACACCAAAGCTCGACTGTACCGACAGCAGAACATTAAAGCCCCCTTTTAAAAGTATGCCTTCTTAATGTATTCAGCAACTGACACTGTATCACATTTTCCCAGGGCTCCTGTAGTTTTCTGCACTTCTTAACTCACTGCTCCTTCTTCTTTTCCAGCCCCTCTGTTTCCTTTGACATTACTGGGAAGTCTGTGGATTTTAGCTTTTTTTCTTTACATTAGGGGTGGGGGGGTGGCGAAGGAAAAAAACAATCCTGACCTTTTTCTTTGTTTCTAAAACATGAAAGCAGACATCTGATCTATGAATGTTGCAAAACGCCACTTCAATAACATAACATTTTAAAATACAACTCCCCCAGCGGGTATTTGAAAAATGTATGTGTTCAAATATTGAAGTAAAGAAAACGAGTGTGCTTTAAATAACTTCAAATTGTTTGAAATGCAACATTGTTATATATTCATTGGAGAATACTAGGATATCTTTCTCGTTAGACCAGGCTGGTTGTGCAAACAAATGTTCCCATCATGCATATTACCAGCCTGAGCCATGTTCTAAAATCACATCAGAGTTTTAGCCAGATGTGGACATTCACACCAATAATTAAGTGGAACATAACCGAGTGTGGTGCATTTCCCCTAATTTCTTCATTGTTAGCCGTGAACTGGTGCCATAATGGCGTGTTCTGGAGGAAGCACTGTCCTTTGCTTGCCAAAACCCTTTTGTTGTGTCTTTTCAGGCACAAGGGAAGATATTTTCCATTGAAGAGGAAAATGTGTAGTACGTTTACACTGAAAGCTTGGGAAACATTTGTTTTACAAAAACGCATAGCAGTCAAATCAATTCATCTTTAAAATCAATTTGTTTCAGAAACTATGGTTTTAATGTTTCATTTTAAATAAAAAAAATGTTTTTTTCTGGCAAGTCTGTCTCTTCAGCCAAATAGAATATTGTTATAACAGCCTGTTATAATATCAGGTCACACAACATTAGGTATGCTATTTAATGGAATTAAAGCTAATTGTTTTTCTTCTTGTACAGATACAATAAAGGCTCTCCCTCCTTTACTGAAGTATTATAACCCCATATACAGCTGCACAAAAACTGGGATTCCCTTCTGCACTAATGTGCTACACTGTGAAAAAGGGGTATCACTCACTTACACACATTGTGAATTTAATCATATTTTCCTTTTAACAGAACACAACATTAATATGTGGATATGCCCTTCAAATTATACCCTGATAAATAAATTAAATAATCATAAGAAATGTAACCCACATGTAACGATTATGGAACTATTTGCCTTAAAGAATGCATGGAATTAATAAATATGGTCAAAATAGAATAATGACTATTATAGCTCCTTTTTTTCTAGCTTTTCTCCCCCATTCTCTCCCCTTATGGTATTTTCAGTGCAGTCCATACAATTTCCTTTGGAAAAGAAAAGAACTTGAAAGCTTGAAAATATTTTTTTCCACACAAAAAACCATTGGGTGGTTGAGTGCTACCAGAATCCTCCTTGTAAAACTTTATGTTCTTATGTGACACCTCTCACCATGTTGCTGTACAACCTTCAAGTTTTATCCGAACATCTGAGAGAGGCTCCTTCATGTTTCTAACTGGAGCCTGCATTGTTGGTTATTCTTCCAGCCTGTTCATTCTGATATGACCTTTCTTACAGAACCACTGAAGAATTCCAAAAACCTCTGGACTGCACAATCGAATGGCTCATATCTGATCGGATGTGAGCTGTTTCACTCAATAACAGTATATTTCAACAAAAATAATATATTGAATTCCTATTTTTTTAGCTTAGTATCATTTTGAATAGGTGGACCTATTCCTTTCCCCTATTTTCATGTGTACATCCAATGACATTTTTGCCAACTGATTTTTTTTTATGGTGGTAAAATTACGGTCACTGTATTCTTTGAAGATTACAGACTACAACCTCATGCAGTTCAACAGGGTATGAAGAAAAAGATAGTGATTGGGCCATAATGCCAAAAGTAACTTTTAGATATTTTCAATAGTTTGCATTCAGAGAAGAAGTAAAGAATCTACGCATTTTGGGCAAAAACAGATTGTTCTCTAGATGAAGGCATCCTAACTTTCAGACTACATGGTTTGAAAGCCAGTAGGATTTTTTTTTATTATTATTATTATTATTATTATTATTATTATTATTATTATTAACATCTGCTTACGGCTCAGGGGATTTAAAGGGTTGCTACTTTAACACTTTATTGGATCAATCCAGCAGTCCTACAAGGTGTACAGTTCTTTAAAACATAAAATGAGTCAGATTGCCGACTGGAGTTAAGAACACTTAAGTTAGGACATTCCATTATCGAGAATCGAAATCTTGGTATAAAATAAAAGCATTATTAATCTGATGAAAACAGTCGGAATTACAATAGTTAAAAAAGAAGCGGCCATTTTTGTGTAAATGCTAAAACGACTGTCCTGAGACAAATATAAATAACGTAGATCGCTTCACTTCACTTATTAGTACTTTAGCACTCTTTAAAATATACAGAATCTTTTCTAATCTGAAATCCAAATAGGAATAGAAATCCAACATATGCTTCAAATTATTATTGGTTACAGGGCAAGTTGGATATAAAGTTAATATATGAACATTTGCATTCGTTTTATAAGTCAATTGTAAATGTTATAAATGTTTTTTTATTTTTATTTATGCTTAACAAAAGAACAAACATTACAATACAAACAAGAGTACATATAACAATTCCAAACAAAAATATCGTCAGGAGGACATACTACTACATCAATTCAAGTTATGAAAAAAGATTAAACAAATTAAATAAAAATATTGTATATTATATAATAATATAATGTCCGCACCGCTTTCATATTTTTGCATTTCGAAATAGTCTGCAAATACCCCCTTTACTTCCATTTTAAAATGCTCAAACACAGGGTACCTCCCAGACCACTTCATTTTATGTATGTGAAATGTTATAAATGTTGTAATACTTATTTTTGCATTCACCTCCAAAACCTTCCCTCCCTGTCTTTCCACCAATAGCAGATGACTCTGGATTGATGTCACTCAAGCGCGACTTCGCTTCACTTAATCGACCAATCATCAGGCACGACGTTCAACTCCTGAGCCAAGGGTGTCATGGCTGATTCGGTGGAGACCAATGCAGACAGTTGTGAAGGAGGCGACCAAGAGAAGAACGAGACAAGAACATCTCCTACAGGCACAGTTACAGAATGTCTTTGTGACATCTTCACTGCCTTGACCCAGTTTAGCGCAGAGGTTAGTGTAGAAGAACACGTACAAGTTAAATGTTCTGCATTTATTAATTATTGTTGGGACTTGTAGCTAGCTTTCTGTTAAAAATAAAAGGTGGGTTTTAAGAGGTGTTTTGTGCTTCGGTACAGGTATCTGTAATCTTAAATGTTGCATAAGAAGGAATCTTGTCAGTAAGATCAATTAAGTTTTGCAGTTACTGTAACTGTGTTATATTTAACTTAGTTTGCTGTTTACTCATTTTAAACTTGTTTTAACATTTTTTGAGTGTACACATATAAACTGTAGAGTACATATTGTAAAACGAAGTACGTACGAGTGTATAACAGTTGCAGCCCCGCAGTAAAAGCCTCCATAACGTGTAAGTCTCCGTTGTTTAAACTACAGCTGTCATTAATCAATTGCTCACACTAAGACTGGACAACTGCTTCAATATAAAAAAAAAGATATTGTCAGTGATCATAGGTTAGTTGCTGTTCCGTTTTTAGAAAATCCAATATGCCTTTAAAATATTTTGCAATAACGTTAGAACTCATGTGAAGCTCTTGCTGCAAAGTACGAAGCGCCTCGTTATGCGAATTTTATATGGTACTATTCTCTCCCTATTTGAGCTTAACTATTTTTTTTATGAAAATGAATCAATGAAAGGGTACTGTACTTTGAATGAAAATGTGAATGAACTCGTTTGTTCTGCAATTATATGGCACGTATTCAGTTAAGGGATGGCACGGTGGTGTACTTCTAAGCTTTGCTGCCTCGGGTTCCGTTCCTGTGATACTGTTCAAGTGGAGTTTATTATTTTTGTGTACCTTTCCTCCAGGTACTCTGGTTTCCTCCCACAGTCCAGAAACATACTGGTAAAAGCTGGCTTTTGGAAAAATTGGGCCTGGTGTGAGTGTGTTACGTGTCTGTATGTGCTCTGTGATGGATCGGTATCCTGTCCAGGGTGTCTTGTGCCTGTTGCTCCTGCTCCCCCATGACCCTTTATTGGATTAAGCGGTTAGAAAATTGAAGCATATGCAGTTAATTCTTTCTTTTGTGGCAACAGGGAGGGTAAATCGATTAAGGAATAGTGTGGCACAGTTGGACAGCACAGGCCAGACAAGGCTGTCTTGGCTCTTGGGTTAGGTTCTGGACTGGGGCACCTTCTGTTTGGAGTTTGAATGTCTGTGTGGGGTTTCTCCAGGTGTCCTGGTTTCCTCCCACCTTCAAGAGGCTGGAAGGCTATTTATGAATCTTCGCTGGCCCTACATGCTTGTGTATGCCCTGTGAAATGTTCCGTCTTGCACCCTATGCTTCCAGGATAGGCTCAGTGTTGCCGTGCCCCTTGCCACAAATAAGTGGCTCTCCGATAATGGATTGATGAATTATATTAAATAACCGAGCTAGGGTTTATTTTGTGAAAAGGCAACTACCTTCCGGCAACTGCCTCCCTGCAATTTAGATTTTTTTTCCCTTCATTATTCTTTGATGTAATATGGCAAGCCAATTTGAATGTTTTTTAAAGGGTGCTTCACTGCTGACTGGCTTTGTCATCTGGGTTTTAATTAAAGAGTAAATAGGTTAAACGATGGAGCAGCATAGTGGCCAGATAGTTAGCTTGCTGCTCTGCTGCACTGGGGCCCTGGGTTTAATTCCAGACCTTTCTGGAATTCTGGTTTCTGTGTTCTCCTGGTTTGCGTGGGTATCTTCTGAGTGCTCTGATTTCCTCCCAGTGTCCAGAGGCATGATATTAGCTTAATTGGCTTCTGGGGAAAATTGCCCCCTGGCGGAGGGGTGGGTTTGTGGCTAAGGATCTGCGTGTGTGGCTGGAAGGTTGCCGGTTCAAATCCTGCTGCCAGCAGAGGAATCCTACTCCGTTGGGCCCCTGAGCAAGGCCCTTAACCCCAGCTGCTCCAGGGGCGCTGTACAATGGCTGACCCTGCGCTCTGACCCCAAGCTTCTCTCCCTGTCTGTGCGTCTCATGGAGCGCAAGCTGGGGTATGTGAAAAGACGGAATTCCTAATGCAAGAAATTGTATATGGCTAATACAGTGATCTTATCTCTAGTGTCAGTCTGTGTCTGTGTGTGCCCAGCGATAGACTAGCATCCAGTCTAGGGTTTATCCTGCCTTGCGCCAGTTGCTTATTGGGATAGGCTCTGGTACACCTGCTTACAAGTACTGGATTTTCTGAAGTGATTCAGAAGGAAGGATGGTTAAACCATGTCTTGGTAAAAAGTCTTCATAACAAGCAACGGTGTTTCAACAGTTAACAGACATCTTCAGCTTCCAAAACAAAATCCTGTCTTGTGTTGTGGTGATGAGGCAGACATGGTGGTGATATAAACCCATCTTTCTTCATGGGTTTCACATAATACCTGTGGGAAGCATATTTGTAATGATAGGATATATTACCTAAGTGCACCAGTTCTGTATTTTGGGGGAAAAAAAGCTAATTGGAAAATAAAAGGCTGAACTCCAGCAGGACTAAGGCATTGAGAAGTACGAAAACAATTTGGCATATTGACTGATGCACATGCACTTCCCTGTCTTTTTCAAGGTTAATTTAGGAGCTGATGTATTACAAATTGTTGCAGACCAAAGCAAGCTGCAGTTCTCTTCAGCTGCTCAGCCAGCACAGCTGTACAATTCCATTCAGCGTCACATTTCCAAATTACAGGTAAGAAATCAACACATTTAAGATTTTTTGTTGCTAGTTAAATTATAATGTAAACTCTCTTTTCTCGTCAAAAATGGGGCATCAGTGTGTAAATTATTCTACAAACGAAGATTAAAACTATATTTTGTCTTTTTTTGTTTACTACATCATTTTGAAACGTGGGTGTTTAGGGATTTCAAAAGTATTTGGAAAAAAATTCTGATTTGTAATTTAATTAGAAAGTAAGAAAAAAAAGATAGTTATAATGATAGGTGGCAATACCCTGGCCAGTTTGGTAGTTCGTAGCTAATTGCTCCAAGGATCTTATTCAGCCAATTCTTAAAATAAGCTTGGTTATTAACTTTAAAACCCATAACCAAAACCTACACAACCCTTTGGGTTAAGAAGTGTCGTTGGTTCTCAGATGTAAATTATATTTCTCATAGTTCTTGAATTTGATTAGACTGAATATTTAATTTTTTAAAGGTTATTTTTTTAGCATTATAGTTTAAGCTTATCATGCTTACAGTGGTGTGAAAAAATGTTTGCCCCCTTCCTGATTTCTTATTTTTTTGCATGTTTGTCACACTGAAATGTTTCAGATCATCAAACAAATTGAAATACTACACAAAGATAACACAAGTAAACACAAAATGCAGTTTTTAAATGAAGGTTTTTATTATTAAGGGAAAAAAAAAATCCAAACCTACATGGTCCTGTGTGAAAAAGTGATAGCCCCCCCTGTTAAAACATAAATCAACTGTGGTTTATCACATCTTTGGAAAGCTGAGTTCAATTTCTCTAGCCACACCCAGGCCTGATTACTGCCACACCTGTTCTCAATCAATAAATCACTTAAATAGGACCTGCCTGAAAAAGTGAAGTAGACCAAAAGATCCTCAAAAGCTAGACATCATGCTGCGATCCAAAGAAATTCAGTAACAAATGAGAAACAGAGTAATTGAGATTTATCAGTCTGGAAAAGGTTTTAAAGCCATTTCTAAAGCTTTGGGACTCCAGCGACCCACAGTGACAGCCATTATCCACACATGGAACAGTGGTGAACCTTCCCAGGAGTGTCCGGCCGACCAAAATTACCCCAAGAGCGCAGCGACAACTCATCCAAGAGGTCAGAAAAAACCCCACAACAACATTCAAAGAACTGCAGGCTTCACTTGCCTCAGTTAAGGTCAGTGTTCATGACTCCACCATAAGAAAGAGACTGGGCGAAAATGGCCTGCATGGCAGAGTTCCAAGATGAAAACCACTACTGAGCAAAAAGAACATAAAAGAACGTCTCAGTTTTGCCAGAAAACATCTTGATGATCCCCAAGACTTTTGGGAAAATACTCTGTGGACTGACGAGACAAAAGTTGAACTTTTTGGAAGGTGTGTGTCCCATTACGTCTGGCGTAAAAGTAACACAACATTTCGGAAAAGGAACATCATACCAACAGTAAAATATGGTGGTGGTAGTGTGATGGTCTGGGTCTGTTTTGCTGCTTCAGGACCTGGAAGACTTGCTGTGGTAAATGGAACCATGAATTCTGCTGTATACCAAAAATCCTGAAGGAGAATGTCCGGCCATCTGTTCGTGACCTCAAGCTGAAGTGCACTTGGGTTCTGCAGCAGGACAATGATCCAAAACACACCAGCAAGTCCACCTCTGAATGGCATAAGAAAAACAAAATGAAGACTTTGGAGTGGCCTAGTCAAAGTCCTGACCTGAATCCGATTGAGATGTTGTGGCATGACCTTAAAAAAGCGGTTGAGGCTCGAAAACCCTCCAATGTGGCTGAATTACAACAATTCTGCAAAGATGAGTGGGCCAAAATTCCTCCACAGGGCTGTAAAAGACTCATTGCCAGTTATCGCAAACGCTTGATTGCAGTTGTTGCTGCCAAGGGTGGCCCAACCAGTTATTAGGTTTAGGGGGCAATCACTTTTTCACACAGGGCCATGTAGGTTTGGATTTTTTTTTTCCCTTAATAATAAAAACCTTCATTTAAAAACTGCATTTTGTGTTTACTTGTGTTATCTTTGTCTAATATTTCAATTTGTTTGATGATCTGAAACATTTCAGTGTGAGAAACATGCAACAAAATAAGAAATCAGGAAGGGGGCAAACACTTTTTCACACCACTGTATTTGAGTAAATTATTTAAAAAATGAATTCCTTTCACTATGGTGTATATTCACCCTGTTTTTTGTTTGAATGGGTTTATTCGGAACCTAACTGATTTTTGATATGCCTATATCCGATGACTTACATTTGCACCCATTTATACCGACTTGGATTTAAACCTACAACCTTCCAGTTATATTTTTCAATAGTCAAAATACAGCTGTTTCCCCCTGTGCTATGACATGTGTAACATTACAGTATATGTTGGTTGTGTAACATCATATGTTGGTTAAAGATAGTTGTAAATTGTCCATAATTAAACTTTTTTTTTTTTAGATTAAACAGTTTTTTGTTTCCCCTTTTTTTTAGTTGGTTTCCAAAAAACTCCAGCGGCTAATGTGTAAGATGTCAACTGAAAGCAAAATAGCAGCAGAAGGTACAGCTGGTAAATCAGAAGTCAATGGACGCAGTGCAAGTGACATCTCATCAGGAGGCAGTGGGAATAAGGAGCCAGAGGAGTCCAAGGGTCATGTGGACGACAGCGTAGTGCAGATCAAAGCTGGCAAGGCAGAAGTACGATTTCACTACTCTTCCCCTCTGTAGAAATTTGGAAGATTTCTTAGTAAATATTTACCAGAAATGCTGTAGATCAGAGGTGGGCGACTCAAGTACTGGGGGTCAGAGCGTTGCCTCATCCATTCATCCATCCATTTTCCAACCACCTTCTAATTCAGGGTCACAGGGAAGCTGAGTCTATCCTGGCAAGCACAAGGCAGAATAGACCCTGGATGGGATGCCAGTCCATTGCAGGGCTGACAAACACAGACACGCAGCATGCGTGCATTCACACCAGGGCCAATTTTCCCAGAAACCAATGAAGCCACCAGCATGTCTGTGGACAGTGGGAGGAAACCAGAGCACCTGGAGGAAACCTATGTGAACCCGGGGAGATCATTCAAGCTGCACCCAGATAGCAGCCCAGAACTTGAACCCACACTGCTAGCCACTTTGCCACCGTGCCACCCTGGAATAAATACACTGAAATGTAAAAGAAATCCACACATGTAATTCCACACATACGGATTGAATGCATTGCAAAAGAAATATCACAATATAGGGTAATATACCACAGTAAAGCTATTCCTTGTAAATGTAAAAAGCAGTTTGTGCCACATCTGAGAATATTCTCAGATCTCCCATTTGTTTCCATAGTATGAACAGCAGTGTTTGGATGCAGGCTAGGATTCTTGATTTAGATTTTCTTGCTTTAGGCTAATTAACCAAAGTGGTTAGTACCCCTTGCAGCAGATAAATAGGTAGAGCTTGATTTGTGGTGAACTTGCTGTCCATCAACAAATACATGAAACACTGCTTATTAGCAGGTTCTTGTTTTCAGATATTGTCATTTTTAGCATTTACCTTTTCACTTTGTGAAAAGAGCAGGAAGCTACTAGAGAGATGTCAGGGAAAACTACACTACTGGGGCTTGCAGTTATATCTTGGACAGAGAAAGGGGAAGCTATCTACCAGCTTTTTGAGAATTCATCATCATGATTTATCTTGTATACAGCCTTAATGAAGAACAGTGTGTATCCTTAAAGCAGGTAATATCAACCTTGGGTAATATCAACCTTGGCTTTTACAGTCCTGCACTTTCATGATTTCAATGCATTGAAAATAAATTGAACCTTAATTGCTTAATTATCCCATGTAGTAAAGATCATTTCAATCTGTCATTATTATCAAGAATAAAGGCTTGGAGTGGAAGAGCTTACTCCTGACCTTGGTCTCAGTGAGGGCTCCTTTTTGTTTGAGTGGGGCTACTGGTATTTTGCTCAAGGCTGCATGGGCAGTGTCAGACATGACACATGGATCTGTTTGTCTTGGGTATTATGAGAATAATATGCTACAGAGAAACATGTTCGCATGAATCTAGGGATGCCCAATTCCAGACTCTCTTAGTGAGTCGCTGTATAAAAGCTTCACCCTAAGAGGTAGGTAAAAATGATCAGACAGCTCCAGTTAAGAAAGTAATTGAGTTTAAATTCAGTTTGATTAAGAGATTATTGGAATGAGAGCCTGGGGACACAGTGGCCCACCAGGCCTAGAGTTGGACACACCTGGAATAAATGTATTTAAGATTCACAGGTGCAGTGTGAAGGCAAAAAAAGTGATGTTACTGATGTACATTTGTTCTCTGTAGTAGAAGTCCTTATATCCTGAATGGTTCTCAAGTCCGTTGTAAAGAAAGCCTTTTGAAAATTGTAATGGGAT
Source organism: Lepisosteus platostomus (assembly GCF_059453375.1). Lineage (NCBI taxonomy): Eukaryota > Metazoa > Chordata > Actinopteri > Semionotiformes > Lepisosteidae > Lepisosteus > Lepisosteus platostomus. Next base: position 21,976,246 of record NC_142620.1, read on the forward strand.
AAACTTCGTAGAGAGATTTTCAGTACTTTGGTATTCTTTGATCGAAAAGTAAATATTTTTGTTGTAGTTTGGTAACATGGCATTGTGATTCTGATTGTGTATTATCTTCATAACTGCCAGTTGTCTGAAACTGGATTGATTTTTTTTTCTTTAACTATAGCTAATATTATACTCATTTCACTTCACAGATTGATAGGCGAATATCTGCATTTATTGAACGCAAGCAAGCGGAGATCAATGAAAACAATGTGCGAGAATTCTGCAACGTGATTGACTGTAATCAAGGTAAGGATTGTAGTTTTAAGTGCCTGTGATAGTAGAGATTGCCAATGTTTGTCTGAGTGCTAATTTCTTTAAATGTCAGGTCGAACTAAGCCTTCCACAAAACCACATATAGCTGACCATAGTTGCGATGTGAATAAGCCTCAATTGCCAGTATTGTGTGGAAATTGGATTTTTTTTCCCCCAAAGTAATACAGGTAAAAAAATCCATTAATATTTCTCAAATATATTTACAATACCTCAAATGTATCAGTTTTGCTATGTATTACAGTAGAAGGAAAAATGTTAAAGAATAAGGTTAATCTTGAAATTAGAAATTATTTTCATGACTGCTTAAAGCCAAAGGACATTTGGCTTGAATTAGATTGAGAAAGATGCAGCTGTTAAATACAAGGAAAACCTTCCAAATCATTGCAATATAAAAAATTAGAGTTCAGTGCTTATGTAATGCAGTAGTTTGTGCCTACTATCTCCTGGATGGAAATGATATCCATCACAGGGATATCCTCCATTCTGCTGGCACCAATTTGGATAGCTAAGTAAGTGGGAATAATTGGACTAAAGTCCCTGACCCAAGAATACTGCAGATCTGTCTGCAGTGGACACTTGAACTCTGAGAGCCATAGGGTATGGAGTCCAGTGCTTTAACCACTGTTCAATGCTGCCCCCTGTAGTGCAGTACAGGAATTCAGATAGTGCAGAAGTGCTGTAAATACAGAGTTACTCAAATATAACAGCTGTACACTGAAAAAGGAAAATCATATGTGACAGCAAATAGTGGAACAGTCAATAGGTATGAGCAGAAGAGTTGCCAGTTGTGGTGTGAACAAATGAGGTTTGAGGAGAACACAGCTAGTGCCGAGACATGGCCTGAACAGTTTGGATCATGTGTGATGCTTTCTGTGAGGGGCATCTCTTTTGTGTGATCTCAGCACAGTAGTTTTGCTGACAAGGCAAATTTTGCATGTACAGTACATTACAGTAAGCTTTGGTCATAAAGTTAGATTTTTTTACAAGAATGAATTGAAATGGTGATGACTGATTATAATGAAAACGCAACTCAAAGTCTGTTATATATTTATTATGAGGTTTGATGTCTGCTGTTTTATAGAAAACAGTTGTGCCAGAACTGACGCTGTATTTACGCCATACCCAGGATTCAAAAGCCATGTTAAAGGTAATGTCTTCCTCCTGAATTTTTAGAGTCTCGTGTTTACTTTTACATTTATTTTAAACTGTTTTAATGCAGTTGCTTGTTTATGGCTCACAAGCTTTCCAAAACAAGGGGTATCTTTGATACCTAATTAAAAGTTTCAGTGAAATGGACTGGATTTGTACAACAAGAGCACAGATGTCTGGTTGAGCTCTCTTGAGTGCAGTGCACTCAGTGCTGCTGTGTTGTAGTGACGAGGGTTGTGAATACCTACGGGCCGCAGACCAGGCCTGGATCGACTGGGGATGCTGCTGATGGACCGCGCCGTGTTCTCACAGACTGTGGAAACCCTGCCGTAGAGGAGAGGCTACAGAACATAGAGGCTCACCTCAAGCTACTACCAGGTACATCTGCCACTCGGTCTTCTGTTCATCCTGCCTGATCCCCCTGTGTTCTGTTTCTTGTTCTGAGTTTCCAGTCACCTTTGTCGCATGCTCAGTCTCTTTAATCTTGCTGTTCCGTATTTATGCCTTTTTTATTTCTTTTTGCATTATATATTTTTTTAAGTTCTGCATGAGCATGAGGTGTTTTTAAAACACCGGTGTCAGGTGAGTAGTGTGCTCATACCTGCACACAATGAGCACATTTCCAAGCTGTTGAAGAATGCACATAATACAGCCGATAGGATCACAAGCCCAGTGTAGATTAGTTCTCACTTGTAATATGTTGCATTAACATGTCTTGTGCTGTTGAGAACATAGTTTTTAAAATGTTCTAAATGTTGTGTAGTGTCATATACTGTATGCTGTTGATATAAAACTTACAGATTGAACTGGGAGAATTAGTTTTTGTGTTCATTTTAGGTGGACCAGTCCCTTTAAGTATTTATCAAAGACTGAAGAGGCTGGAAGACAGAGTTCTGGAGCTGGAGGGGCTTTCTCCTGAGTATTTTCAATCCTTGGTATGTACATGGATTTCCAAGGAGTAAGAATGAATGATAAAGCTTCAGGATTTGCGGATTTTCTTTGTTTTCACTTTTTTTTATCTTTGATCATGAGCCAAAGTGATTTCTTAAGCATAAGTGAAACCCACTATTTGTAGCCAAATCTAATTATTCTACTTCATGATGTGAAAAGGCCCTGCACCAGTAGAATTCAGATAAGGCTGTGTAGTTATCTAAAATAATTTCTCTCTTATTGTTTTGCCAGTCCCCTCTTTTTTTATTTTAGCCATTTGATTGTTTAAATGCATGTGACTCTCCGTGATTACTTCATATATGTTGTCGAACTGGACCTACACAGAAGGCAAAGTAGACCTTCACAACTCCTTTTGCTATTAGCAAAAGTGAAATAACTGAGAAGGACATAGTGATGGTTAACTGCACAGCAAGTTAAATTTTTTTATCAGTAGACGTCCTATCAGAAAACTGTTATCTGCTGTATGTGTCCATATATGAAAGCAAAGGTGGTTAAGTAAATGTAATAAAAGCAAGACCTTGAAATTATTATTCACAATAGGTAGAAGAGAATGAATCATGACCTTTGTAGAATATAATGTCTTGTTCCTTATTGGTAACCAAATCATCAGTATGCATCAGTAATGAAATTATTCAGGAAGAAAGAATGGAACAATACAAATTATCTGATGGGGCTTATTTGCTAGCTTCTAACTGAGGAAGCCAGCATATATAGTGAAACAGTCCAGTAGATAAATGCATTCAAGGACATAAAGCAATAAAATGAATGTTTCTTGTAGATCATAACCACACATACAGGATTTTATTAGTATATAATCAGTACAATACCCTGTACCACCTCTCTTAAAAATGTAAACTCCTGACTGCAAAATATTTAGTAACTACTAGTCCTAAATTGTGATGATCTTTTTCCTTTTTTATTGACTTCTCCCAAAAAATACCAGTGTTAGAATTCAGCTATCTAACTTAGCAAGTGAATCTACTTGAATTTCCAGCCTCCTCTTGTACAGCTAAGGGTAAGCCCTCACTTTAGAACAGCTAAGAGGATTCTCATTTTCTCCATGTTTCACGAGAAAGTTAAGTGCATCTCTAAATAAACAGCGGTTTTGCGCCCACTGAATTCATTTTCCTGTTAATGCAGATAGAAAAAACATGTGAAGAGTTTGAAGATAATCACGATACAATGTTAAATGAGAACATTCTCTTCTCATGAGCTTGACAATGAGTAGTGATTAAGAGCATAAACAAGAAACATGTGGCACTTTTTCTGTGGTCTGGGGAGGTGATGTTGGAGGTGGTCAGGCATGCTTGTCCAGTCTGGTGCTGTATTCTTTGCAGCCTACCTAAAACAGTTTGGCTACGATTGGGGAGTCAGACTCAATTTGTACAGCTTTATCATTTTGGGAGGTTAGTTACTGTAGAAGAAAAAATGTTTTCAATGCAAGCTCTTTTGTTGAAGCTGGCTGCCTTCTTTTCTGTTTGGTTAGGGATTACTTTGAAGTGGTCAGTCTGCCAGGCAGGAAAATAGTTCATCAGTTCAGTTTACATGCCTGAAGTCTTAAGTTAACGTAATCTATTAGCAAACAAACTTTTATTTTCTTCAAGGCAGCTGTATATCTCATTTAAATACATCTCCATGGATCGTATTCCAGGTCCCGTGGTTAAAAACACTGTTGCTCCCTTATATCAGTAGCTTTAAAACAAAACGTAAACTACCCTTTCAACATTTGTGTTTAAAAATGGCTATTGGAACTTTAGTATTGTTGTAAATACTCCTGTAATCACCATGCCTATAATGTTTATTGTAACTGTTTCCTGATTTTGTGGTAGGACAAACATCAGAAGCAGTCATTTTCCATTGTGTTTTATAACATTCTGCTTGCTTTTGATTGTTCTATTTATGGCATAGTAAAAGCAGACCTATTTATGTGCTTTACGTAAAACTTGACAGACTCTGTTCCAGAAAGACAGTGCCATTTTAATAACTGGAAATTTTCAGTAGTTGCAAATATGCTCCAAATAGCCATATCCTTAGTGGGTGTTTACAACAGAATGTGAACCACCCAAGAAAGCACTAAGAGCTAATGCCACAGAAAACAACTTTTTTATTAAGAGTAACTCTTTTATGTGTAAAAAGTTACTCGAATAAAACAATCTTCAAATTCTGTTGCCTTTTTTCACCTAATTCCTGTATAAAATAGAAAAACACTGGCTACTCGGGACACTGAGGAGGACGAAAACAAGAGTCATTGCCATTCTTTTATAAGCAGTCTGCATAGCAGCTGTATGAAGAGGAGCTCTCACTGACTAGAGCAGTTTTGGTGTATGTTAACTGGACCAGACTATTCTCACACTTTTTTTCAACATGGTAAATAAGACACATTATGTTGCAGTATAGCAGAGAAGATGGTGTTAAACTTTTTTTTTTCATTAAAAAAATGAAATGTCTTCTTAAATGCATCTTCATTTTTGTGTAACAGTTGCTATATAGTTCTTTTTTTAACCAACCTCTTCCTTGTTTTTTTTGTTCTGCTGCAACAGGGCTATCTACATAAAAGGCAGAAGGTGTCGGCACCTCAGGTGAGTGTGTGATTCCTTCTGTTCACTTTTCAGCCTTCAGCAGTCTGTGTGATTGACTCCAAATTGCTTGTGTTTATTCCAGCCCTACAGCCTGATGGAGCTGGATGGGAAGATTAATGCGCTCAAGGCAACGCTATTGAAGAAAGTAAATGAGTCTCTGCCGATGGAGACTGACGAGTTCTCCTTGTGAAGCCATTTCCAATTCACAGGCTGTAACCTTCGCGGCTTGACTCCTCCACTCGAACAAAATAACTTGAGAAAAAAAAACGAACAGACTGTAATAATGAATGTGATTTTTTTTCCTCTCTCCCTCTCTCTCTTTTCAATCTGTGCTGTCGCATATGTATTCTGTTCTGTTAAAGGAAAGTTCTCTATATTGATACACATTCAAGAACAGTTATAATAAAATGCTGGAATGGCTGCCTGAGGTGAGGACAATGACTAGGACCCTGGAGAACAAAAAAAGGTGGTTTAGGCAGCTCTTCTAGCTAGAAAGTTCATGGATGGTTAACTGGTATTTATTGACCAAAGGTTTCACTATAGAAAGGTCAAGGCTTTTCAGAAGAGCGATAGTCAATATTAAATCTTTGTTTTTTTTCATTCCCCTTTTTATACGATAGGTTGGGTGACTACATCAGTAACCTTTCATAGCTGGGACAAATGTTTATCCATTTACCTTGGATCATAACAGTGTAATTCCTGCAAAAAAAAATAATTGAAATGATAGAGAGAAGAATCCTTGGGACACAATAATATACAGTTTTACAGTAAACACAGAACTATAGGTTAAGGAAAGTGGTAAAATCCTGTTTAAAGTAGCGGTTACCTAGGAGTGCAGTGTCCTGTTTTTAGAATTTTCTCTGATATGCGATTAACATCAATCAATGTAGAGGAAAATGCCTTAAGGCTAAGCAGCAACACTATGTAACATTACAATATAACCTAAAAAAACATCACAGAAAGCTCTATAGGCATAAGTTTTGTACTTAATCAGAGTCATGTTAAAATTCATAGCAAATTGTTAGAGCTGCCAGCCCTGTTATCGGTAACTGTATACAATTTCTTACATTAGGAATTTGTCTTTTTGCATACCCCAGCTTGCTCTCCATGAGACACACAGGCGGGGAGAGAGAAGCTTGGGGTCAGAGCGCAGCCATTTATGCGGCCTTGCTCAAAACGGGATTTGAACCAGCACCCTTCCAGCCACAGACACAGATCCTTAGCCACAGAGCCACCGCTCCGTCCTGCATGATCAAAAGCATGATCATTTGTGTCGACCCAGATAATTGATCAGGATATCTCTTCCCATCGATCTGTAGAGTACTAACATGTTTAGTAGGCTATGGACGAGTTATCTAGTCTCATTCATATTTATTGTCAATGCATACTTTTCACAAGTATTACAGAAGACTGACTGTGTGGTGACCTTAACTCGATTAACCCCAAAAAGAACATATCTTTGTACATCAATCATTTCAAATGAAGAATTTAAAAGTGGGATGCTGTTTCTTTCATGTATTGTTAAACCTCACTGGTCTACCGTTTAGGCAATCATGCCTTGGTTTCTGCTCTATGGAATTGAGCTTCCTTATTTTCTCTTTGCAACATGTTGAAATGGTTCCTAGTGTTCTGTCTGGCATCACAGATGAGGAAAAGGGGAGCTGTGTGTAAGTAGCTGACTGTGACATGTGAAAGATGTCTGAGGTAAGGCTTATTTTGACAGGAATGCCAGAATGATCTGACTAAAAAAAAGATATTTCCCCTTTTCTGTTTTATTTTCTTATGGAAGGGTGTTTCTTATTCAATGGAAGCAGCCCAAACACAGCATGCATCATACAACAGGTCTCCTATACTGTATTAGTAAATGTAAAAATATGTTCAATGTACTGTATTTTAAATTTCAGGCATTGTAACAAAAGCTTCCAAACTGCAAGATAAGAACTTTATACATTTAAAATGCTGCTAGGGTATACTGTCAAAATTGTAGAAGTAATTACAACTAGATTTTACAAATTCAAAGGGCACTAGGATATTTTTTGGCAGAACTGGCAGAGTTCTGGCAGAGCTGTTATAGGAACGTTATTTTATTACATGACTTATCCGTGAAACCAATACTTAAAGTGCCTGTATGTACCTCAGGAATGTAGGTGAAAAACCTTTCAATAACGAGGCACAGGAAGACTTGCAGTCTTATATCACAGTTAAACCTATAGTGCTCAATGAAAAAGACCTTAATAGTGTTTTGCATTTAAGGATAAGAGCTGTTTTTTTCTAGTATCTGCTATGAAGTATCTGTTTTAAGCTATAGATTTTATTAATTGACCTGAGGCACGTAATGCTAATTGCCTCTTAAAGTAAAGCAACTTGGGATTTTAGACTTTGTATCTGGCATTTCAATGTAGTATAAAACTGTATGTAAAGACAGGAAGGCAGATTCCAAAGCACCATATACTGGAGCAGCTGGAAAGACTAGCATTTAAAACAAGGATGAGCAATTCCCTTCATTAGCTTCACAGGTATTTTTCCAGTTAGTGGATGCTTAAGTCCTAAAAACACAGGTGAACCTTCTTCATACCAAGTGATAAGTTCAATAAGTAATAATGAGCACTGGTATGATGGAATCTAGAAGGCCGTGATCCAGATCATGTTCAAAGTACAAAGATGTTGCTTATTTAAATTATATGCCAACCTTATTCCAAGGTTATTGTTCTTGGTCATTAGAGTCCCTCTTGAGCAAAGCAGTCCCTTCCCACAAAGGTGTGTATCTCTCCCATGAAGCTTTACCTGCAGTCCAGAAAAATGACACTGAAAGCACATGTTGGGAGAGCTAGCAGTTGAACAGCATTTCCCAGCTCCGATCTGAAATATGACCAACAGCGTTTTATGACCAAAACAACAGAAAAATCAATGAAACACATTAAGATGTGAAGGAAGGGTGAACAAGGAAATGCCCAAATCATTGAAATGGAGAATAATACGAACGCTGATTTTAAGGATAATACAACTGCCCCCTAAAAGATGAAGGTGGTGTAATTCTTGTCAGCTTTATAAAGCAGGTTTGCATCAGCTCTGAAGGTTTTGTTATGTAGGAAGGTTTTCACAAGGTTGGTTAATATATCTTCTTCCATCCATCCATTTTCTCATTCATCCAAGTCAGGGTCACAGGGAGCAAGAGGTGCAAGGCTAACAGGATGCTAGTCTGTCGCAGAGTACACACTGGCACAAATATGCACACGCTCGCACTGGGGCCAGTTTTCCCAGAAGCCAGTGAGCCTATCGGGATGTCTTTGGATTGAGGGAGGAAACCCATGTGAACACAGGGGAACATACAAACTCCAAGCAGATAGCACTCCAGGAACTGACCCCAGAACCCCAACACTGCAAAGCAGCAATGCTAACTGTTGCACCACTGTGCTGCTCACCTAGCAATATGTCTATTTTTCAGTAGATTTTATATACTGTACACACTAAATGATGCTGTACTTTGCTATTGGTACTGCCAAACACATGATGTGGTAAGACCGCTTGAGACCTTGAGAGAATGAGTGCTGTTAAGTCTATTGGAACTTAAAATGACTCAATTGTGTGATTTTTTTGGAGGTTGAAACACAGCCCTAATAGACTTTCAGTTTAAGAAAATTACACCTTTTATAGAGGGCAAAATATTTGACTGGTAATGTGTGGATGATCGCACGGCTGGTGATGTGTGTGGTCTGATATGGAAATAGTGTGTACCTTATCTCTACTTTTCATTGGATGTTTGCATACCCACCCCTAAAGATAAGCTACAGTTCTACAATATTGCAATTCTGAGATTTTAAAAAGGTTCAGTACATTACAACCCAGTTGAAATCCTTACATTTAATTGTGTTGTATATCTATAGCATTTATCGTATACTGTATACCTCAGGTTTCATTATAGACCCCCCACTCCTTCATTGCATTGTTTCAGTGTGTGTACCTCTAATCTCTCACACGGATCATTTTCAATTAATTTTTGAAAATGTTTTGTGCAAATAAAGATTGCCTTCTTTGTTTATTGCAAAGCTAGACAGCTATATTGTGACTATCACTTGTGATGTTCTTGTAGACGGTGTCTTGAATGATACAATGGAGCCATTGAACAACCTGTAAGAAAAAAAGAGTTGTGTAATCTCTCAATGAATGCCATACCCAGAAGGAGTGGTGTGCATAACAAAATGCCTAGAAGTCATTAGCTTTCTCTCAAGGCAGATGAGCATAAAGGTTAAATTGACTTTGTAGGATAGAGACCTCTCACACTCAGATTAGATGGGAACGCAATGTGACCTATACAGTTTAGTTTAATAAAAACGGGGTTCAATAGTATCTATGTTAGTGTTGACTTTTCACTAGAAAAGAGTGACATAAACCTTGTTCACTGAAGCACAGCTGTAGAATGACTGTGAATCTCTTGATGCAAGCAACAGCCCCCGCTGTCATTGTGAACTGAGGTTAGCAATATGATTGCGCCAACAATAGTGTGAATAATAAATGATAAATACGGATCTCAGAGAAACAGTTGACATTACTATGAAGTAACTCTGCTGTGTAATCTAGAATCCAGGTCACTACATGTTTGAAAGCCTATTTGACAACACAGTTCATACAAAATCTGGCATTGCATTAGAGGTTCATGCTATAATACATTTATCACTACCACCTAACACAGCAGCATCCAGAAAAAGTGACAAGCAGACTTTTATGAAAGGCAAATATTCAGTGCCGTTATGACATCTTTTACAAACATTTTAAACTGCATCTGCGACTTTTTGGTTTCCTTATAACCTAGAATCTATCATCACACTGCACTGAAAAAGATTATTGACAGACGTTTTACAGTGAAAGTTTAGGCCATTTTAGACAAATCTTGCTTTTCACCTATCACATTTTGTACTCAGTGTGAAACGTTTAATATCAGTCATTGTAATGCTTCGTTGTACAAATTGTGATTGGTTTATGTCACTTTGGCATCTGCTAAATAGTTATTGTAAAAAAACTAGTAATAATATAGCAGCACATCATGGCCTTCAGATCCAGACTGAATTCCTTTCTAAGACGACAGCTATTGTCAAGAAATTACAGATGCAAATGCTTTCCATTGCTTCTGCTTTATAATCTGTTAAACCATGTATTCATTTGTGTATTCAGCATTTAATCAGTTATGTTTGAAGTCTTTATTGTTTTAAATGTACAGCTCCTCCTTTTCATTTATAACCTATAAGACATCTACATAAAACCCTGGAAGAAAGTGAAAAGGGCAATTAAAAGTTTACCTCATAGTTTAAGAGTCAACTTTTCATCCCCTCCTTGATTTGTATTACTGCTATATACAGTACGAAATCTGCCCCTGATAAACCCATACAAGCTCATCTCATATGAAAAGGTTAAAGTTAATTCTGCTGAAAAATGTATGCCCTGTGGGTGTCATTATGCTATATGGGGAAGAGGAAAAAAAAACAGTTGTTTTTTTAATTTGACATCTGAGAAAACAGCAATACAAAGAAGGTTCCTGGTCTAGGTTACAAGTAGACATGCTCAAAGAACATTGAACAGCAACATATTATTAGACTTGCTGAACACCTACCCCAGCATAAAAACATTAAAACATTGAATATAGACAGTTTTGCTCATATCCATGAATGCTGTATTGGTGTGAAAGAAAATATTTAATGGGAATTGTAAGCTATTCTTATACCTGTATCAATTTATTAAACATAATCAACTTTGTGTCATAAATGTAAAGAAAAAAAATGCTTCACTGGTGCCAATAAGCAATGCACTTCATACTGCTGTAAAACTATAAAAGTATTTCTTCCACACGTTTCCAAAGAGAAAATGGGGTGGCTGGAGTGCATGAAACTCTGGGAAATAACATGAACAACTGACTCATCCCAGTATATTATATATAGCTCAAACCACAGATTTAAGGTATCTGCAGAGCCCTGCAAAATAAATTCAAAATAGCAAAACAAAACTATTATTCCATATAATTTAGATAGACGAAATAAACATTAAACACAGCTTTATGGTGGTTTCCCAAGAGCACAGAAATACAAAAATTAGACAATAATTTCAGGTAATGTAGTGAAATGTAATCGAACTGATGTTCACTCATTAATAATTCAGTAAAGGGTTCCTGCTGTATAACTAACCTGCAGACATGTTGCATAAGTTGGAATAAGAGGTTGATAGAGAAAGCCACTCTCCCAGACGGAGATTCCTACCTGACATGAAAAGTATATTTTGAAGTTTAATATATAAAATGTAGTTTAACTGTACAGAAGACAACCCATTGCGAACGGAATGAAAAAATCTCATTTAAAATTAACAGTTAAAGACAATACATTTTGACATGTAAGCATTCTTAAATTTGTAAGCACTATACTACATGTACTGTATCTGCATTGTTCTCTGGAGTAGTTTCTAGGACATACTGGGATAATTAAGTAACTTAAGTTCTCGTAATTTAGTAAAACAATCCCTTTGAGATGTTCTCTTTCACATACCTTTTAAACATTTGCTTACACAAAACTGCATGAAGCAAATGTCCACAGTGCTAGACACAATGCAGACAAGGAGCATTGTTGTAAGGCCCATTGTCTGTACACCGCCCTGTGATATCAGTTAATGAGTATAAATTGTCCTGCTTAAAATTTCCAAATGGGTTATTAACGTGAACAATGCTCCCATTCCAGCTTCCCAGCCTAGCACTTTGCTTGCCTGTTTAATGTTCACATCTGTTGGATCTCCAGGTTTTGTGTGACAGTGTACTAATTGATCTGTGAAGTACTGCTTACCAAAGGCTCGTTTTTTTTTTGCTTCATTTGATTTGCCTAATATTGGTACTTTATGTTCCCAAGGCTAAAGGCTTAAGTTATAAAAAAGGTAAATGTTTAAATAAAAAACAGATGCAAGGAGGCAGGATGGAGCAACAGTGAGGATTCTGGCCACTGACCCTGCATGGTCCTGGGTTCAAGCCCTTGGTGTGGACAGAGTGGTTGCAATCCGCATTGTGGGTTAGGAATGATAGCTTCTTTTTACACTGGACATCTCAATCCTGTCACGATTGTAGTCCCTCCCCTTTAAGGGCACTCCGGCTCTTTCACTTCTGACCTGATTTTGTGCACCTGCCCCTTGTTCTAGCCTCCTTCCAGCCCCCCTTAAAAGCCAGAAGCTGACGTTAATCCGGGCTCTGCTCTGGTTTCTGCACCAGGCGAGTCGGGGACCTGGAAGCGCCTTATTTTCTGTTCCTGTTCCCCGCCGGTTCCGATCTGGTTCCTGTTTTAATCGTCTGTCTTGGATGGGCTGCCTGGCTTTGGACTTTTGCCTCCTTTTGGATTCTCCTTTGGACTTCTTCCTGGATTGTTTGCCTCGGCCACACCTCCCCCGAACACCAGCGCACCAAGGACACGCCCACTGTTTTCATCCCCGTATCCCGCATAACTTTTTTCCCCCGTGTTTTCTTCACTTTTCCCTGGATCGTGTCGTCTGCATAGGGTACGAATAGAACTGTTCGTTACAAATCCATGCAAGCTGCAAGTGTTCCATGCAAGTTAGGTCTTGAATCCTCAGTGCACTTAACACTGCAGAGACTAGAGTAAGCCCTAGATCGATGTTAACCTTTAACAGCAACAGCACCCCTTGTCGGGTTTTTTTTTGGTCTGGTATTGACTACAACACACATATGTTACATGAACACCGGCAACATCCAGCGAAGTCACCTTTGGTCCTGTTAGGGGGAACTGGAGGTTCCAGTTATCTGCAAAGTCACTCCCAGTGTGGGGGAGGGATCCCAGTACAGTCACTGGTCCAGGACAGGGTGGGCACTTGGAGAATTTGGAGTCGTCCCCTGTCAGTTCAGGGGCGAAGACATCCTTTTCAAACAAGACAAATGACACACAGATGACCTCACAGATGTTGAAGTTATACTGCACCTGACAATAATACTCGCCCCATTCCTACTGTATTTTGTTTTATTTTATAAAAGCACTTATACTTTTCTTTCTAATTTTTTCTCTTTCTAATTTAGGTTTGGGTTTCTGTGTACAAAAAGGACATAGCACATAGCACTGATGAACAAACCCCTCATACAGTAAGTTGCCTTTCAGAGGTTATTACATGATTTTCGAAGAATGAAACAATTCATTAGTTTTAGAATTAGCATTAAAAACCTCCTGTTTTATCTCCAATTATACATAAAAAAGAAGACAACATTTGTTAACTTTCTTATCCAAAACTGCATAAAACAATAATAAAGTATCACAGACCTCCTTGGAAGGATAACACTAACTTCCCCCACGGCGGGAGACACAGCCTTTGGGAGCAGAGGAATTCTCTGCTCTCTGGGAATAACCCGAGTGATTCAGTGGCCATGATCAAATCCCAGCAGGGGCAGAATGGCATTCATCATTAGCTGGGGAGGCTGTAACACCACTCAGGTACAAGACACATATTCTGTCAAGAAGGCAACAGCATTCTGAAATCAGCATATAGAGGAAAAGTGAAGGTTGTAAGCGAATGCATGCACAAAGACAAGCAATTTGAACACTGCCCTGCAACAGCAATCTCAACAGCATCTCCATTTGTCCCTATACACCAAGCATCCATGGCCAGCATGGTGAGTCATGGTCAATTGCCTCATTGAGGGGAACTTTCATACTCCAGTACGGTGATCCTCACTCCTGCTCCTCAAGAGCAACAGCCTTACATGCTTTATAACCCAAACCTGTCAGTTGTTAAACAGTGGTAATTAATGGCCATTAAGTGAATGATGGCTTTAAGTACTCACGGTGAAATAGAAGCCAGGAGCCTTTCCTGAGCCTCTCGAGCACCAGGAGCGAAGATCACTGCTGTAGCAGGATTGACTGTTGTTGGTCATTTCTTTAATCCATCCATCCATTTTTTTAACGTCTTTGTCCAATACAAGTTTGCAGCGTAGCCAAAGCCTATTCCAGCAAGCAACAAGCACAAGGTAGAATACACCTCAGACAGGTCCGCCAGTCCATCACAGCATTTCTTTAATAATATGTATTTATGAAGAAAAAAGCGGCATAGCCAACAGCCACAGCTAATGCATTAGTTTGCATTTCAAGTGACCCATCAGCTGCAGAAGTACATTCATACAGTATATAGAGAAGTACAGGATTGTTAGCCCTCTCTCAAAGTGGAGCCACTGCAGGAGCATGCTTTGTATATTCTGTCTGAGCAGCAAGCACAACAACAGGTTATGCATTTAACCAGAATATCTTACTGTTATTTTGAACAGTTAAAAGTGGAATCGATACGCTAAAGCAGCAGGAGCATTACTAGAATGCTGCTGACCTCTCATTCCACTGAGCATTAAGATTTGTGAGAAAAATATTTTGCGTGCGCCTTCAGAAACGATCACCTTACTTGGCTTTTTTTATATATTCTTTTTTAATATATTTTTATATATTTTAAATAAAAAAATAACCTCTCTATTGGCATCTGCCTTTCAGCTAGGGGAGCGTCGAAATTCTTTTCAAACTCTGTGTTATTGACCGATCCAGAATAAGGGGAAAAAAAATCCATTTCGCTGCCAAAAATCTTTTGTGTGAAATGTTTCCCACAGGGTGGAACGTAATTACATTTTGAGTGACCAATCCTCCCATCGTGAAAAGTATTATATGTCTCATGTTTACAGTGATTCTGACTGCTGCTCAGAATGCGGTCTTTACCTTGACTTGATAAAAGCCCAGAGTGGATATATCCCCATGAACTGCTGGGTCTTAGTCCATTGTGAACCTTGCAATTATTCTTGAGCTTCCATCTAATCTTTGAAGGTTACTTGCAAGTGCTGAATGGGGCAGTTTTCTACTTGTCTGGCTTTCGTCTTGTACAACTGTATTGTTTTTTGGAGAACAGATTCATATCCATTCATAATTACGAGCTCTTAATAGGCTCAACCTCAAAAGCTTGCTGACTAGTCAGTCTCAGTCCTTATTCATTTATGGCACCATGTCAAAAAAGACTGTTCCTCATTTGTACCTGAACAATAAGGAACAAGACTGAATCTCCCACAGGGACAAAAGAAAGCAAACAGCCTTTTGATTCTGAAGAACATTAGATTCTGACACATTTAACATGGCCTTTTTGTCCCAAGTGTTATTGCTCAACGGTCTAAAAAGACCACCTGTTGGTTACCTAGGCTATGTTCCTCCTTATTATTATTGCTATTAGCGGTAGTGCATCACACAGATTTGAATGTCAAACCAGTCTTTCCAGCTTTAAAAAGTCTTCTGCAGTCCCAAAAGAAAGTTTGATTTGGAAAAGGGATTTTTTCTGTCATTTTCTGATTCCTAAGGATCAGAAACCTCCGTCAGGTCTCTGCTAAAGATTGTTTTGTGGGACATTCATCTTGACGTCACTGGTCATGTTATGTTCCATAAATTCACATTACAGGAATTTTACGGGTTGTATTTAAATAAAGCATCCAATAAGCACATTACATTTTATGAAATTCTGAATGAGAATGTGTATTACCACAACGAGCGTCTTAACTAACATAAAAAACCAACATACACACTGCTTTAGTGCCGTGCTTTCAGATCTTTTGATCTTTGCCTGCAGTACTACTTATTTTACATAGTTATACATATTAATTTTTCAATAGTTTTTCAATAGTTTTTTTCAGTTCTACCATAATTATCATTTGTCTTGGTCCAGACATAATTAATATATAGATATATGTTTTCTATGTGGAGTTTGAATGTATTCCACATGTTTGTGTGGGTTTCCTCCCACAGTCCAAAGTTATACTGGTAGGTTAACTGGCTTCTAGGAAAACTGGCCGGTGTGAGTCTGTGTTTCTGTTTGTGTCCTGCAATGGACTGGTGTCCTGTCCTGGGTCCAGGGTGTATCCTGACGTGCGCCCATTGCTTTTCAGTGCTCCCCTTGACCCTGAATTAGTTTAAATTGGTTAGAAAATTGATGGATGAATATATGTTTTGCTTGTCTGTTTCTTTCCAGAGTCTGATCACACAGGGCCAATGCACCTGTAATACTGTGGCTCTCATAGCTGAAGCACTGACTGGAACCAGTGAAACCATTTAGGCAATGTGCAGGAATCATGGTAAGAGATCAATCCATTGTGTGCATCATTAGCTGGAACTAAGGCATAACAAATGTAAATACATAGTCAATATGCTGCCTTTAAAGCTACAACTGGATTAGTATTCTAGGATATTATTTAGCAGTAGTTTATTGTACTGCATATACAGTATCTTCCCAACTCATCCCACAGGGGCTGGGTTAAAGCCGCTGATGCAAGAGGCCAGCACTCACAGGAGGTCTCAGGGTCTCGGCGATTCTTTTCACTTGGAGAAGTCCTTTTTCGCCTTGAAAGGCAGGGGAGTTTCACGGACACAGCTGTTGTGGTAACTGCTGAAGAAGAATGGGTCTCAAAATATGGGCAACATAAGACATGGTGTGGTTAGATGCGATCAAGTAATCAAAATGTCACCACAAGCAAGTGATCAATATCCGAAAACACATTTCACTTTATCAAGCTAACCAAACATGCATATATAGAATGTTACATTATAGAATTTTATTTATTATATTATATTCTGTGATCAATCATTTGTACCAAGGGTGCTGTGGTTTAAGGAAGTATACCATTAGATGTTTGAAATGTTCTGAAATTTGAGGCACCCACTCAAATTAGAACCCACTTGAGCTTTCATAATAATGACACTATATCACTGCACATTAGCAAAACACTGTGCATACATTCAATCTCATATAGGGAATGATGTATGCTGTGTTAGGACGACTTTAAAGCCAAATAAGATGATTTTATTGTTATTAAATGGTTGATTCTGTAGTTTTGGAAAATCATCCCTTTATATTTAGTACAGACATCAGACATTTTCATGGAAGCTTATTGACATCACAGAGAAAAAAACATTTTTGCATTTATACGAGATAGTATTGCATTTTTACAAGAAACGTATTGCGTTTCTTCCGTACATTTTAGTCAGATCCAGCAGCAATTTTGGTTTTCGGATTGTATTTTGTTCCATTAAAAATAGTCTGTTCTGCATAGATAAAAAATGTACAAATGTACAAAGGCACTGCTGTTTGTGTTCAAAATGTAGTCTACTAAATACCTTTATGCCATTAAAATGGCACAACAGAGAACAGCAGCATGAGATAGTGAAGCAAACAGGTAAGGAAAAAAAAACACAAAAAAGTGGGACCGGTAACTCATCTCCATTTTATTTAACTGCATTTCTCTTTTTTGGTATTTTTAAATGTGTTTAGGTATTCATCAGCATGTATGGTTCTCCCCCCCCCCCCCTCAAATGTGACATTTGAAAAGGCCCTGTCATTCTTCCAAGCCAGTTTCTCCCAAACTGCAATTGAAATCTCAAGGACCTTTTGCCTGTTAAGCATGCCCAAATACATTGAGTTCAGCCCATTACAATCCTCTCCACATCCGCTCCCCCAAGGCAGTGCCCTCCCGTATCTATCCCTCGCCAAAAGGAGAAAAAAAAATCACAAAATACGCCTGTGTGTTCTCCCCCCTTTCAGCAGCCAGGACCCTGGAGGGTTAACGCTGCTGCCTATCCTGGCTGTTTTATTGCCTGGATTGCTCTGTGCTCCTGAAACAGCAGGAGCAGATTCAAGCAATTACAATCAAGTCAGGGCACATGCCGAGCCGGAGCAGGGTGAGCATGAGGAGGATACTGATGAGGCACTTAGGAGAAAACCCCACATCATCCACGCTCATCAGCAACAACATGTCGCCCGCGATGAGGCATTAGCCGCCTCGACAGCGCACTAGCTGCGCACTGTTTGCCCCTCTCCCCAAGGCCCCCTCCCCCGTCCCCTACCCCCCTGACCTGTGGTCACACTCCCATTCCGCCAGGCAGCAGAGCGCTCGGAGGACCTGCTGCCCCTCCTGCCTCCCTGGGAGTGCCGGCGGTTGTCGCAGCAGGTCTTGCAGCAAGGCCCTGGGGGATTCAGCGGATCCCTGATCACTGTTGGCGAGAGTAGGCTTGGTTCTGAAACTGGGCCCGAGTCAAAAGCTGAATCAAAGTGTGGGAGAGCTGGGCATTTTCACAAGACGCCAATTGCATAGCAGTTTGACAGGGCCTGCCGTGACCAATTGAAATCAACGGGAGGCCCCAGATATTTCCAATTTGGAAGAAATTGGAAAAAAAACTGGAAATCTGAGAAGTTACTATGGCTTTTGTGCATGGTTTGTATCTCTTATGAAAAGCCTGCACCTCTGAAACTGAGGACATGCTTGGCAATAGGAGTCTTCCTATTTTTTCTCTGCCTGTGCTCTGAACTCTATATTGTTTCTATAGCCTTGATCTCTGTTCCTTGCGTATCTTCATGTTATGATTTGTAATTTAAAAAAAAACAATTCACAATTCTTGTTTTATTTTTACGTATAAATGGCATAATGCAGATTATGGTCAAACTGTGTAAATCTAATCCATTAAAAGGAAGTTTTTTACATACTCGGTGTGAAATGGGAGCAACACTCAACTGGTTTTGTCAGCAAAGAGCAAACTTCTTATTAAAATAAGTCTTCCCCTGCCTCCAGTCCCTCAGAAATACTCCCTATTATTCAATTACGTTTTTGCCTGACACAATGTCTTGGAGCCTTTTCAGCTCAGGGGTGAACTTCATGTTACGATTGATGTTCTTTGCTGAGACACGATGCTGCAGCCACTCGTAAATCTCATTACCGGACATGTTTACAAGCCGGGAAGGGGCGAAAGCGCCCTGTTGTCATTCAAATGACTTCCTCTGAAGGAAACCACTCAGTGGAGAGTTTTCTAGTGCATTTCAGATTGTCAACAACTGTTACATCACAGCTCTAGGAAAAGGAACATTCCAGCTCCTGTTAAGAGAGGCTTACCAAAGTGGGAATCTGGAAAATCATAGGCTGTTCACTGCTAACTTTTAATATCGTATCAAAGGATTCGCCGATCATCTCTGAGACACAGAGAGACAAAGGAGCCACAAAGCCTTCATAAACCATCAATACTCTTGACCAGGAAGATATAACTCTGTGCATATACAGTATGTAGGATTTGTTTCCTGCAAATTAAGAAATGCCAAGCCAATTGTTTTTACAGCGGGCTAGTAAGACTGCAGAGCAGACTATTAGATATAAATCTAAATCCTCAGAGAAAGCAAGTTATACACATGCTTCAAAATCCTTCAGTGCAAGATTTATGCATTTATCAAGAAGTACTGGCGCAGTTGTTGACCCCATAAAACATCAGGAAGAACAAGTTTAATGTAGCCTAAAATCAGGAAGCCAAATTGTTTAAGGGGTCAAATATGCAACATTGTGATCCACAAAGTGAAACATCACTCCATAAGAGGCCAGTTTGGCAGAGATAAAGGTGTAACAGTATCATTACCTTGTAGTCCACTCTTATCAAATGTTAGAAGTTAAGAAAGGTAGGGTTTGGTCAGTACTACTGTAGGATGGAAAACTAAGGGAAATCAGGTACTGTAGCTGCTGTAAGTGGTGTTGGTGGACCAGTAGGTAGAGCTCTTTATTCTCGTCCAGAATTTCCAAACCAGTACCCCAGAATGGTGAAAGAGGTCTTTGTGCTGCTGCTGCAGAATGGCTGTTGTGGGTATTACACATATGTGGTGAATGAACTGGGTGCCCTCCCTCCTACCGTATGTGTAAAGTGATCTGAGATCTTATGGAATGCAAACTGCAATAGATATATAACCACTTAATAATTATATGCAATTAAATGCAATTTTATGCATATAGTGTATTGCATAAAGGTATTTCAGACTTTTCATTCACACAGCCACTGAACTAAGGGATAGGACACATTGATCAAGAACTCTTTCCAAAGCAGGGTCAGAGCTTTATGAGGAAATGAAGAAGAGAAACACAACATCTCACCAGGGACAACCTCAACTGAGATGATGGATAAGGGATACATTGGGATCTCACAGATGCTAACCTCTCTCCTACATTAAAGTATAAGCAGAAAACAAAAATCATTTGTAATCTTAGGTAAACCCCAAGGAAGAGACAGACAGCTATTAACTTTTATGTTGTGCTTTTTACATAGTTCACATTTAATGATGTGCTTGGAACCAAATCGCATTTTCTTCCACAGAAAAATGATTCAAATGTAGAACAATGAACAAATGAAACAACTGGAAATACTGTATTTATAAATGTGATATTTATAATGTGACATTTTTATTGCTAAGCAAGCATTGTTACTGATTAATCTCAAACTCTTCCATATAAATAATTGATTTCCACAGTAACAACACCAAATGGAGAAACACAACTGATTCTCAGGCTATAACCTTAGGACAAACCTGAATATAAAAAGTGACAGAATTTGTTTGTTATAGAAGCAGCCTAAGCTGTAGAAAAGAAGACTGTAGAAAAGAAGATATCTTTAAGAGGGCAGTTCTAATGAACTTTGGTTAAAAGCGTTAATGTAAAGATGTCTCAAAAAAGGTTTTTTCACTAGATACCACTGGCTAAGATGAATGATTGTCAATATGAACTTACAAGACCTATCACCATTGAATATGTGTAGTTTAATACATTATTTTTTACACTCATAATAGAAAAAAGTGTTAGAGATTAAGGGTGCCAATACTTATGATCAAGTCCTGTATTTGATCCATCACAAAAAACCTAACTAGCAGTTTTATGGGTGACAAGTTAAGCCCTTGTAACAGGAACTAAGATCCCCGTATAAACTCCACCCAGATCAGTGCGGCTCTCTGTGGATTCTTATCGATGAGACCCGGGATGTGTTACAGGGCATGACACTGCTGCAGACGAGTCAAGAAGCACACTCGCATCGAGACCCAGTAGCTTGAGCACTTTTTTATTTATTTTTTTTTAAACAAGGCTTCTGCACCTGCTTTGGAAGCAAGTTCCCTTTTTTTAATTTAAAAAAAAAAAACACGTACGCCATCTTTCTCGGCTCCTCGCAGCCATTAGGCTTCACACCTGAAGCTCTCAGCCCTCCTGCTGGGGTCTAATCTTGGCATCATTCACCCCTAGAGACTATGAGTGCTGCCAGAGGGGCTTCAAGTCGCTCTTCAGCATCTGATTGCCCTCCCAATGAATGTCACCATCTGCAAAAATTACTTCTTCTTTCCTTCTCTTGAAACTGTAACTATTTGGGGTAGAGAAAAGAGAGGGGGGACTGGGGAGGGGGGACTCTGTTCTGATGATTAATAATTAACTGGTTGGCGGCTGATTTTATTTTCTGCTTTAGAGCTGCTTGAAAAACTGCACTTAATGCCAGAGGTTTTTTTTTCCTTTCCAAGAGGCATGCTTTGTTGTTTTTCTCACATGCATGGGCTGCAGACTGTAGGCCTTTGTTGGTCTAGTTCAAGTAGCCCTGTCTGGGACCCTAACGGGCAAATGGAAGGGGGACATGCATGACATATCCCACACAAAGGGGCCCTACAGTACGTCCACTGCACAAGCAGAGGCTAAGACCATCTCAAAGCAAACAGGCTTTCATCTGCTCACCTGACATTTCTGCACAGAAGAGGGGGGCTGGCATTTCTCCACAGCTGGAGAACGAGATTTCGTTTGCAGTGCGACTCTGTGGAAACGTAACTAATGGGAAATAAAAAAAAAACAAAGAAATGCGCTTGTGGTCAGGAGACTAGATACAATTCTCATTGCAAATTAATCGGTTTTTAAGAAAACTGCAGACATATTCCTCATGCTGGAATTTATAGCTTACAAGCATTCTTTAGATAGCATGTTTCTTCAGGTCTGTATTGACATTGCAACCTAACATATTTTGCAATGCTTATTTGCTTTTTATATAACGCAAAACTTCCACAATACGAAAGATATCAGATACCATTCTATCTGGCACACTGGGAAGAGTGGAAAAGCTCAGAACACACAGGATTTGAAAACCAAGTCTAATGTCAAGTCTTTTTTCACAAATGCAATTCAGAGAAACATTTAAAAAAAGGCAAAGTTTCTGTGACCACTGTTGACATTTAAAAAAAGAGTCAATGTAAAACAATAAAAACAGTATTGTGTAAAACAGGATTTTGTTTTAAATATCAGACATAGCTTGTATGCAGAGAGCAGCAGACACGTTGTGCAACAACATGAACATCTCTCCTAATTGCCAAAATAGAGGGGATTAGTATTAGCAAACTTTGTTTTTTAATAAGCCAAAGAGAGCTAATTGGGCAGAGTTGAAACTGGCTGGCAGGAATTAAATGGTATTTTCAAAGTGCTGAATGTAATTAAAGCCCAGCCATGGCAATCCCACGATGCCCCGTTTTGCCATGTTTTAAGATGATTTTCATTTGTGGGTCATTCCTTGGAAAATCACAACATAACAGAATTGATTCCCAGCTGTGTAGTTAAATTTCACATCTCAGCTTCTCTGATCTTGTGGGTTCAGCCTCCATCTGAGATATAGGTATATATTGGTGTTATATGGCAGCTGAGAGGTCAATTAACTTATTACATTAAAATTAAATTTTGAGTACATTAAAAGCAGAATTTGACCCTTAAGCAAATTATATAAATTTAGACCAAAATAAAAAAGATAATTATATTAACTAAATAATTTATATCATCCCTCTCTTTCTCAGAATCCTATTAAACCTTTTAACTGAGACAAAGCTTGTTGACTACAGTTGTTATGTTAAGCAGTTGTAGTTTCAAATCTGAAATGAAAAGCAATAGCAGAATGATGATGACTTTAAATAAATGATTAAATTATTAATTTAAACAAACATGAGGTAACTGAGGACTAGTATAGACAATCATTCCTGGCTTTACTTGAGATGTCAAAGACTGGTGGAGATGTCAGAAAATGAACAGGTTGGTTTATTTAATTCCTGAACCCCAGTCAAATATAATCCTTATATTTGTACCCAAGGCAAACATAATTGCTGTATTTGAACCCAATATATCAGTTAAATGAGTCAAATATATTTAGACTGAGAATGTTACACATTTGTCAGTCACATCTGAGAGGGTCGAATGTTCAATATGTTCAGATGACTGTCCTGATTTGTCCAGGAGTGACCTGCTCATTGCCTAATGGACTCTCCAAGGCTTCAACATCAGCTGACCTCATTAGCTCTATGCTGACCCCTAGTGGAGCTGCACGCTCTGATGTGCAGATCAAATTGAACAGAGAAAATGCACATTGAAACTCTCATACTGTTCTCACACCAATTTCTCTTGCAAACAAGGGCCACGCATTTGTTTGTGTTAAGACCAACAACAAAAAAAGCACCAGAAAGCCATGGAGTTCGTTGGGTATATCACAGTCCCAGCAATTCACTTATTTCACCACATTTTTCAAATCTTTCCTTTCATAATAAAAACAAAGGGTTTTTATTTAATCTTCCTTTATATTACAGCCACAGGATTAATTGGCAACGTGCAGAACCCTCATCTTCAGCACTCACACGCAATCAACTCCATTATTAAAAAAGTGGGTGTTGAAGTTTCAAGTTCTGCAGAGAAGTAGCTTGGCAGGTATATGGTGTTGTTTCTTGCTTGCTTTTTGCAAAATATTTAAAATCACGTAAATTCTTCTAATAAAACCACTTGTGACTATATTAATAAAAAGTATCAGACAGTTTATTGCGACAGAGGAGCTGTTATATAATGACCAATCCCATAGGCAAGAGAATAGTGTTTTGTTTTGAGCTGTGCTCTGAGCAGTTCACTGGCATCTTATCTTGGGAGGGCTGTAATATTCACTCTGAATCTGTAGACATTTCAGAGAGGTTCTTTAGTTTGTTCCATAAGATACCCACTGGTGTAACAGACATGAGAATTTACCATTTCTGCAAAATATGGCCTGAATAGCCGAAATAAAGTTTAAATGGCCTTCAGCTCTTCCCATAATGGGTATATACCTGCTGAAATTCCAATGGTAACCTTTTGATTTAGGAAAATTTGCCATAAATTCCATCCCAGATTCAACCTCCCTCCTATGTCCATCACGCTCCGTCTCCTGTGGACTATTCCGAGCTCAAATCCACTCAGAATATTAGCTTGGATGGCTGGTTCGAGTTTGTCTAGCAGCAGTTTGTATAGCAGAGCTGGGACCCAGCTCCATAATGGCCGTCTCCGTTGAATTCTTCCCCTTTTGTTTTGAAAAGAAATGGAGCGGTGTTCAGTCTATCTCCTTTCTTCCGGAGGGCAGCGTGGCGTCATCCCACCTGACACAGACAGTGAAGAGGCAATCAAAAGAGCCACACTTTGACAAAACACTCCAGCAGGAAAACACACACACACACACACACATACATACACACACACAGAACATAATGACTTTCTCACTGCGTTTATAGGCAAGCATATCACACATCCTAGGACCCAAACTGCATATCTGCACGGCATAGACAGTGCCACTGGCAGAGGAAACAATGAAAAACAACCTGTCCATTAAATCACTAAGGTCATGCACTGCTAGCCTCATTTTAAAACAGACAGAAATGTTGTCTGCTATTTCTTTGCATGCTGTGGACGAAATCTTGAGTCACACATTTCTAATGATTTTTTTTTCACGTTTCTTCTAACGTTTTGCACTGGAGAACAAGGTTGCAAACAGAGCATAGTCCAACAAATGAAATATAATTAAATAATTCAACATTTAAGGGAAAATATTGTGTCTAATGAAAGAGTTGTCCAAAAATGTTATTTTTTATGTTGCCATTATTATCCCTTCTTTCTACCAAGTCATACCATATGAGCAAGTCCCGGGGCCATCACACAGTACCTAAAGGCTAACAGTTTTGCAGGCCATGCTTAGATGCTTAGAAACGTAGAAAAAACCTTAAAATTAACATCTAAAACAAATTCAAAGAGAGAACCAAAAATATCTTTGAAGGAATCATATTATATTGCTGCTAAAAGTATTAGGACAGGAAGATAAAGGCAAACTATTGATCTTTCACAAAATTAGATATGTTTCCAATGCCACTTCATAATGCTGCTCTAAAGCTGCAGAATCCATGAATAATCAATGCTATGCTATTATATTTAATAGCAGGCACACATGTTGTTCAGCAGTAATTTCTTCACAATTGCATGAAAGGTTGTGGTAGCTGAGGATTTTGCAAGAGAGCTTCTGAACCCAACAATGTACGAGACTCAAAAGTCGAGGGGCCACCTAATAAGCACAAAATTCCAGGTGACAGCAAATGAATTCATTCTGGAAAACACAGATGAGTGTGCCTGCATGGGTTTTACATTTCAGATTCGGAGTCTCCACCCCAAGATAACCCACCCCTCTGTCAACCCCAGTTCCTGTCAACAAGGCAAAAATCAATTTAATATTTTCTGACTTAATCCAGGATTGCACTCAGCGGTTCCTGAGACTAATAAGGTATGCAATAGGAGTAAAGTCTGAAGCTAAGGAAAGCAAAAAGCAAAAAAAAAAACAAGCCAGTCTGCATCTTGGCTGTTTTCCAGAGAAATGATGTTCTTACTGCATTTCAGAGACAGAGGGTAGGGAAGGAGAGAAGGGGGGGAAAAATCGATAACATCTGTGGTATGATGGTTAATTAAAGCAGCTCTTCAGTCAGGCTCAAGATGAGTGGCTTGGCCTCAAATATAGGCAGCTGAAGACTGATTATTGGGAGAGAATGGTTTCTTAGCAATAAGTGGAGAGGCCAAAAGCTGCCTTGTGCAACACAGAAAAGAAGGGACTTACTAGTCTGGAGTTGTGATCAGGGCAATAGAATATGGAACCATTAAATCTGTGGGCTACCATGTCATTTTTAGACCACATACAAAGCTATCAAGCATTTTTGGCTTTTTCAGAATTCTATCTGAAACAACTTGTGGATTTCTAATTACGTAATCATATTTATTAAAAGCCTTGCAGCAATATATAGCTAATCAATTTTTATTTTCAAATTTTGTTTCAAATTTTGTAACAACTTGTAGCAAATAGCAAAGAATGCTTAATCATAATGTTTCTGGTCATTTTAAAAAATATATTTGTTTCTGGGTTTTATTACTCCGTATTATCAAGCAAATGAATCCAGCACAGTTTTGCATAAATTACAGAAACCACAATCTCAGTATTATGTTTTTTTTTAAAAAAAAACAACGTCCTAATTATCTATGTACCTTTAAATCACGGAAAATACTACTTTTGTACACAATTCACTGTGACATTAAAATATTTAAAATTTAAGTGCAAAAATATATATTTTTATTTGTTGTAACAAAGTAAGTAATTATCTGAGCTAGAAATTAATTTGAGAAAATGTTACAAAGATC
This sequence comes from Lepisosteus platostomus, assembly GCF_059453375.1. Classification (NCBI taxonomy): domain Eukaryota; kingdom Metazoa; phylum Chordata; class Actinopteri; order Semionotiformes; family Lepisosteidae; genus Lepisosteus; species Lepisosteus platostomus. The sequence continues at coordinate 22,002,541 of NC_142620.1, forward strand.
CTTTTGAGATTAAATATTTTATTTAGGATAATCTAAAATATGAGGCCTAGACTTCATTGAACAATAATAACAGCCCTAATATGAAAAAAGCTTTCCTTATGAAATAAATCGTTTTAGATTGTTTTTTATTTTGCTGTCTTCGTGTTTTTTACTTTCTAACCACGAGGAAACAATCTGCGTGGCTTACTATAACAGAAGGAGCTCAATAAAAAACAGCCCACTCATTCAGTGGTGATTCATAAAAACATAAGAAGGGTTACAAATGACAAGAGGCCATTCAGCCCATCTAGCCTGTGTGGTAGTTAGTAGTTAATTGATCTTAGGATTCTCATCCAGACATTTCTTGAAAGAAACTAAGGTATCACCTTCAACAACATGGCTGGATAGCTTTTTCCACACTCCCACTACCCTTTGTGTAAAGAAGAGCCTCCTGTTTTTGGTTTTACATGCCCTTGCGGGTTATTCATGTCAACATGCTTTTTCAACAGGCCCAGTTGGGCTGTCTATGAAGGCCACCATGCTGTGAGACACTGTGGAGACTCCTGGCCTTGAACTTTGATGCCCAATACATTGAATACACATTCCTTCTCTTCCAAAAACAGGCTCTTCAAAGCTGATTCTCAACGGTGGACAAAATAAAATTACAAAATGTACAAATTAAATCTAAATAACAAATAAAAAAAATTACAAATTATTTGCCAAAATTACAGATAAAGTCTAAAAACTAAATCAGATGAGAGTCACACAATACTTATTGTAATTGCTCTAATGACCATGAAATAAAGGCATCAGCTAGAGAAAATCAGCCGAATTTAAAATAACCCACTAATGAACCTGGAACAGTTTAATTTTAGGACAAGTTTCATATTTGAAAATTGTCTTTATAGGCTTGTGAGCTGTATTTAATGGTAAATTAATGTTAAATTTACTCCTGAGGCCTGTGTGGGCTGTAGTTTATCAATTTGTAGTGGTCACCAAAGTTATTGGTGTATACAAGCAGAGCTGTCTTAGCTCACGTTGTAAAACCAATCTGTGTTCAGCATCTCCAGTTAATCTCCAGTTGCTGCATGTGGACCTACTTACTCAGGACAAAGCCTAAATGCATTGAGACTATGATCCACAGCTCAGTTTTTTAAGAAAACGTATACAAAAACAAAAGGAAGCTCCCCGCAAAAGGTCTCCAAGCGCAGTCTCCAACCACAGATGCTATCTGCCACCCAACCATGTTGTCCAATAGGCTGATTGACGGTGCAATTGCCCCATTCAGGAAAAGTATGACTCCTTCCCTCGTTAAGTTGCCCCACTTGGAGTTGATGTGCTACCATGCTGATCCCAGTGCAGCTAGGATACATCTGAGGTGAAGAAGATTAAATGAAAAAAGCTGTTATCTCCAACCTGGTCAAAAGTGCAGGTTCTGAAAAGATCAAAGTGAATCTTTTCTTGCCAGACAGAGAATAAAATGTTTGTATTTGGAAAAACAAAATTTACTACCTTTTTAAAATTATATCTTACCCAAATACTGTACTGACATGCAAACAACCAAATCATTCTTAATATAATTGATAATAATGCAGGAAGAATCTGAGATTTTCTATTTTGTCTGGCGCAATAAGCATTTAAATCTTCAGACACGGAAGGCTTTGAGTTTATATTTCACTACATTCACTAAATAAAAAAAATGTGAGGAATCCAAAGTTCTCAGGGTGTGAAATGCTCATGGAAGTGGCAGTTTTACAGCACTTTGAATCTGTCACAAGCATCGTTATTTATACAACTCTCATGCATTGGACCTTTAACCCTCACCCAAGCCAAAGGGTCAGTTTAGATGTATAATTGTGAGCCTTGGAAAATCCACAAAGACCACAGGATCAGAGAGCTCTGCAGAGCTGTAACCCTGAAAATGTGAGGAAAAAATATTACTGCTCATTGGTGAGTAGGTTTGGGGCAGGTTTTTTGTGTTTTGTTTTGTGTTTTTTGTGAATATTATATTCTACTAATATTCAATTCTCTAGTATTTTGAAATACTCAGTGGAAATGTCTTTCATACTAAAATAACATCAGCTTCTCAATGCAGTAAATCTTCTGTTAAGCTAGCATTTGCAAACCAGTTTTTATTTTTAAAAGCACTAAATATTGTTTAATTTTTTTCTAAAGGCAGCACAGTTGAATTCTGTGGTTTTTCAACTTCATCTTGTTCTGGTAAAGAAATTGGATTCCCGTTGCATTGCAGTTTGAAAAAATGCTGATTTTACTACTGGTCGACTCAAAGCGTGAAGCAGATCAAATAAATATATTATGACTTTTCAGATCAGACTTCAAAAATTGATTCAAGATAAGATAGCGAACTCATTATTTCTAAATTCAAGAAGTTTTCTCATGTGAGTGGCCTGCTCTGAGAACAAGCAGTGGTTTATGCTGCTATGGTATGGAAGTTTTATTAATTTCCCTGGCTTGATTTAGTGATATTTCATTTCTTGGAGAGGGAATCACAAACTCTCAAATGTTCTACTATACAAAACAAACATCCTGCATAGTACTCGCTGGAAAATATTCAGCAATACTTAAGTCTTGAGATTTCTAGCCTAACAAAGACAGCAGAAAAAGATTAATTAAATTGCATTAATTTAATCGCATTAAGTGTTTTCTGTATCTAGACCTCCTGGTATTTCCATGCAGCTCACAATGCTTCTTTCCCCTGTCCTGAAGTCCTATTAGGTAAACATGCATTCCAATCAGTCCTCAATTTTTTGCTGATGGGGTTCTCGGATAAGTCCTTCTTTTAATTTCAAAAGGTTAAAGATCTTACACAAACACATGTTCTTTTACATTATTTCCCAAATCAGGACAACCATCTCACATTGTCTTTTTTTAATAGAAATATTAGATTCTTCACTGTTAAAGGATATTGGCAGCTTTTTAAATATTTTTGTAAAAGCATGGCTGCTTCCCTATATTGTGTGATGACACTGTCTCAGGTCCTCACTGGATCTTATGCCCAAGAGTGCAGCTGCACATTTCTAAGATGTCTTGAAGTCCTGTGCTGCCTGTTTCCAGAGAGCTGCAGACCTGTATGACTGTGCCCCCCTCTGGACAGCTCTGAGTATGGTTTTCAGTATGCATGTGACAGAGTATTCTTAATCCATCCTGTGCAATAGCTTGCTGTTTGGTTAATGATATTATGATGAAGAAGGGAGTTAAAAGACTAATCAAAACCTCTTATTCTGTTGTGAATATTCTGTCTCTTTCCTTTGTTTCCTTTAATAATATTCAACAATTAGAACATTCCAATTTTGCTGCAGGACTAAAAGACTTGGACTCAAAATACATTGAAAATAATCATTTCATGAAGGAACACTGAGAAATGACTGAGCAAAGGCACCAACATTTTTTTCCAGTGAACAGATATAAGCAAAGGAGCATGTTAACTCTGTTTTAGATATTGTAATCTTTCTCTCAAGCTCTTAATTTTTGGAGAAAAGGGCTCAGCCTCTTTGCAACACACAACATTAAATAGCAAAAACTTCTGAAGAAAGAGTTTGAACATCTCATATGAAGACATTCTGACTATAGAAACTGTGCTACTTCCCTTGGTAGGTGTAACTATATATTGACATTTTAATCAATGATGTATGAACACTGTTGTCATTAGTAGGGGTATATAAAATATAATGTATATTAATTCTATATTTATTGAATATTTTCTCAATATTTTTTTCTGAATTTAGTAGATATTAGTCATTTTGTATTAGGACTCAGATAAACTCTGACTCTGTTTAAATGATCTGATGAGTGTAATTGTACCCTTAATTACAGGCCTATGCAAATGCTTCTATATAAGATCACCTTATGTATCTTTTTACGCAATTAATGCTAAGGTCATGCTCTAGCAACTAATTAGTAAGAGCCAACGCTTTAATTTAAAAAATGAAAAAATTATATGGTCATGAATAAAACCATTTCTTTTTATGTATGCTACACTGTTTCTCCAGAACTATACCTGCCTTACAGCATTAGCAATCATTAGTGACTGTGTTCATTATAGTTCAAGACGGAGCAAGTGAAAGTGCATTAAAACCATAAAAAAAACATTTCCACTTGAACCTGTGTCAGCAGAAAATCTAAATACTTGAGATATTTAAGGGACAGTATATGCACATAATTGCATAAACAAACAGCAGCATCAATTTACCTACTATCATTTTGTCTACCTGCTGTTCACCTTTAGAGGAAACAGGACTCATTTAGCTGATCTAAATTAATCGAAACGTATGCTTGTGGAGAAAATCACCATTGCGGTTTTAGTTCAGTTCAATCAAAGCACAGTCTAAAGCCTTTGGCACTCTTCTCTCTTACATTTTCTGGGTTTTTGAATATCTAGGATATGCCCATATGAAATCACTCACTTCCTTTGGGTTTTTGCCAAGTTACTACAAGATATTCTGCAAAGTGCATTTTAAGGCCTTCAAGCTCTATAAAAATCAAGTAGTAAATGAAGTAGATGGGAAGGGGAAGAATCCTTAAACATTTCAAAACATAAGTGATTGCAACTCAGTGCTGCAGGAAGATAAAACGAACTCTGTTAAGAATTATACTGTGTTATGTTTAGATTTATTTTGTCTTAAATCAGAACCGGAGTGTTTACATGTGTAACAAATACCATAAATGTCCGGTATCATAAACCTCCAAACTGTGAAGGGACTAGCTTATGAACATCAATGACACTGTTGTTGTGAGGTGTGTTAATAAGCACTGTTGGAATGAAAAGTGTCCATGTGGCACACTTAGGTGAAAACCCTGGAGGTGACAAGAAGAAAAAGAGCAAAAGCATGCAGCTGGAAAAGGCATGGGGATACACAGTGAAGAGCAACTTATTTTCAGGTCCCAAAAAGTCGCTTATTTGAACTCCTAAAATTCTACTTTGAACTTGAAATCTCCATCTGCTAAAAATGGAAAAGAAAGGTTGGTCTAATTAAGGGAAGTATTATTTAAAGTGATAAAGGAGTTTTATTGTGTAATTCACAGCCCGGCTGGAGCTTAAAAATAGCCAGATGCAGAGGGAGAGGGCTGGGCAGCTATGACTCAAAAGCTGTCGTGAAAGGTGAAGAAGGTCTTCTTAGCAATGCATGCAACGGGCTGATGATCCTCTAAAGCACGTATTGGTGATCTTCAGTGGCTGATGGCCACCTTGTGCCAGCTCTCTTTTCTTGTGCTCTCTTCTTGGTCTTTCTCTTAAACATGGGATGGGCATGTCAACAACATTCTTCTGTCTCTCTGGATTATAGGTGGTCATTTTCTCCATGATAGTTCTATGATAGCTCAATCCATCCCATGCTTTCCTTCTTCAGGTCTTGTTTGGGTATTTCTACTTCAGGTATTCCTTCAGGGACCTGCCCTGGTGCTTTGACAGCAATCTGGCCTTCAATGTCAATGAGATAAAAGAACTAATTGTGGATTTCAGGAGACCCAGAGGGAGTCACGCCCCAATCAGTATCAATGGCACAGCAGTGGAAACTGTCAGCTGCTTCAGGTTCCTCGGTCTGCAGATATCCATCCACCGCTTGGTGTCCCAACACTGTAGCTAGTCTGAAAAAGGCACAACAGCGCTTGCACTTTCTGTGGTGCTTAAAGAAACACGGTATGGGGAATCAGTTCCTCATTAACTTTTACCTCAGCACAATAGAAAGTGTTCTCACTAGCGGCATCACTGTGTGGTATGGCAATACTACAATGCACGACAGAGAACTACTACAAAGGGTTGTGGCAACGGCACAGAGGATTATAGGATGTGATTTACAATAAAGCTCTTCCATCATTCAGGATCCCAAACATCCTGGCCACAAACTGTTCTCCTCCCTGAGCTCTGGCAAGCAGTACCACACTATTAAAGTAAGGACCACTAGTCTCAAGAACTGCTTCTATCCCACTGTAGTATACATCCTCAACAGCGCAATGCCTCAGACTCAATACACATCTGCACTATACACTTTTTGCATGGTCTACCATGTTTTTTTTTTCTCACTACTATATATTTATTGTTCCACAACATATTTATTGTTCCTGTTGTTATTATTTATTATGTTTTAACTGTCTGCATTGTGTGGTGTTGTCTATTGCACTGTGTATGTCCAGAGAGATCAACGCTATTAAGAATTCCAATGTACATACAGTATGGCAATAAACTACTCTACTCCTTAATTCTGCTGTGCAATGTTATGGGGGTTGCACAAACCCCAGTGTGCTAACTGGAGTTCTAGCACAACTCATGTAATAGAGCACTTTAGGAAATATGTTGCTAATGTGGAACATGGATGTGGTTTCTGTGTGTGACTGAGTTGCTGAGCCCTCTACTGCCCTTTTGCAAGGACAACTTCCAAATTGTTTTCAATTCTCCAAAACAAAGGCCTTTGCTGGCAGATCTAGTTGTATCTAAAAACATCTATTTTAAGAGATTGATTACACTTTTTTGTCTTCATGCACAGAAATTGTTCTCATAGAAACAAGTACAGCTAGATTCCAGTTTGCTAGAGCCAAATTTGACAGAATAATCTGATGATGATCCGTCACATTCCAAAAACCTGCTCAACTGATCCCGTTTGCCCTTTGTGTGTGTGTCAAGTCAGTGTCAAACGTCAGTGTCAAAAGTCAAGTCAGGGGACCAAGACAGTTGGACATTTATCTAGATTGTGCAGCTCAGGAGTCTGGGAGGGCACTGCAGTTCAAATCTAGAGTGCAGCTGCCGAGACTAAACAGGTGCCACAACTGGGAACAAGCAGAATGATGACAGAGTTTCTGTGGTATGTTAAATGGGGAAAGTGGAATGGGTCTCAAAACAAGGAGCCTTGCTGAGTGGCTCTACCAGTAAAGGCACTCACTGTGTCAGACTGCACGTGGAGCACTATAGATAAGATAAGATAATTTTATTAGCCATATACAATTTCTTGCATTAGGAATTTGTCTTTTCACATACCCCAGCTTGCTCTCCATGAGACACACAGGCACACAGACAGGGAGAAAAGCTTGGGGTCAAAGTGCAGGGTCAGCCATTTATGTGGTGCTCCTGGAGCACTTGGGGTTAAGGGCCTTGCTCAGGGGCCAACAGAGTAGGATTCCTCTGCCAACCACAGGATTTGAACACACAACCTTACAGTCACGCACAATTTTCTCCAGAAGCCAATTAAGCTAATATCATTCCTCTGGACATTGGGAGGAAATCTGAGCACCCAGAAGATACCCACGCAAACCAGAAGAACATGGAAACCCCAGGTCTGGAATTAAACCCAGGGCCCCAGTGCAGCAAAGCAGCAAGCTAACTATCGTTCCACTGTGCTGCCTCATTGTTTAACCTATTTACTCTTTAATTAAAACCAAGATGACAAAGCCAGTCAGCAGTGAAGCACCCTTTAAAAAACATTCAAATTGGCTTGCCATATTACGCCAAAGAATAATGAAGGGAAAAAAATCTAAATTGCAGGGAGGCAGTTGCCGGACGGGAGTTGCCTTTTCACGAAATAAACCCTAGCTTGATAATTTAATATAATTCATCTATCATTATCTACATATGTTTGCTGGACACTTTCCTGGGCAGCAGTGACCCTTTAGTGGAATCAGGCATAGATTTATCCCGTAACCTGCATCATCTGTGTGGTTAGTTCCTCTGTGGTCCATTCCACATGTCCAGTGGGTAATGTACTTGCCCTCATGTGGAGAAACAGATCATTTCAGGTGTAGCAGGTTGGGTGTGCCACTGACTGTGTGAATTGTGGGTGTGTCTAAGAAGGCGGTAGATATAACATCTGACAGTAGGACAAAAATGCTTAAAAAGGAATGTGCTTTGTTGAATTACAGTCGTACTTTGATTCTCTAATTTTTAGGAATCAGAGAAGCATATGAAAAGAGGTTCAGTAGTGTGCAGCTCTGGCTTTGCGACCACAGGCATGAGAAATGATGTACTTAGTGGTTTTCCACTGTGGTTCTGTTCTCCATGTATATTAGAACAGCCCCTTTAACTCTAAGCCATGCATCTGGCACTTTTTCAGGTCAAGATCTAGGATGTGCAGAGGCATAATCATATCACATACAAACAGCATAAGCATCAACAACTGGTTGTTTTTCATTTTCAGGCATCAGAAAGAATCTATGGGAGAGCACTGTAGCGTGTTCTGCACATTATCTTTTCTGATCAAAAAAATGTCCATGAATCAAATGGCTAATGTAATGACAACAGGGAGCAAGCAGGCATACATGAATAACACTAATGGCTTGGGCTTGGTGTTTCACTCAAACAATGAAAGAGGCATAGTACCAGAGCTAGTCACATAAATAAGCACCAAAGGCTACTCTCAAAATATAACCATACATTTATTGTATGTTAAGTTCATTATAATCTCACAATGAATGAGGATTTTTTTTTCCATTATAGAACTTCTTGCTTTTCCTACGTAGTTCCAATAAGCTTAGCTGTCGACTAATGGCTTCACAAACTTGGATCAGCACTAATCTGCATTCTGTTTTCTGCCAGGAAAAGGAAGACTGCAATTTGCACAGCTGGGATCTGTCATGACAGCACCTAATCCCTTTGTGTGTGGGATCAGACAATGTAGCACCTTCTGCACCATTTTCTCTTTCTCCTACAGTTTTATAAAAATGCTTCTGCCTGTCCAAGCGAATTCTTAAACTACCACTGTGTGTAATCTCAGAGTCACAGTTTGAAGAGATCTCCACATTTCAATTCCTGATGCCAGGACTACAGCATCACTGCCTTTTTTAGCTCAGTGCTAATTAATATTAAATGGAATACTGAGACTAGATTATGGGATGCAAAAAAACTAAGATTCTACACCTGATACATTCTCCTCACTCCGATCATGTTGTGTACAGCCTTCAGAGATGATCTGCAACTGCTCTCCTTCCTTAGCATTACATGTACTGTAGCAGAAATGTTCATGTCAGTTGAGATAGCCTGAAGGTCTGAATTGGACAGCACCTTCTAATGATTTTCCTTCTTTAGAAGCTTAATGGTCCAATGGCATTTTGTGATTTTTTTTTAATGCACCTTCCTTCCCACAGGTTTACCTCAGCAGCAGAACTGAGACGGAATAAAACTTTTCCTACGAATAAGCTAGTGTTGACATGCACATAACATCAAGAGGAAGCAAAGCTTGCAACTGCTGATTATTTAAAGAGACCTACTGTACAAACCCTACTGAATTACGCCCCTTGAGGACCACAGTTGGGGATTCTGAAATTGTTCACTTCCAGAAGGGAATGTTGATGGTGTGATGTAGTACCACAGCAGCTGGTGATGTTTATTACTATAATCATGTTTTCTCACTGCTCCCCAGTGAGCTACAAGTGAGTACCAAAGTAAATAGCAAATACCTAGCAAGCAAACATGCATGCCACTTATATATCATATGTGAAAATCTCAAGTTGCTTACTAACTCAATTATTTGAACACTTAAAATTCCTGCATCAGCACAAGACCTCTAGAAATGAGGTTTGGATGAACTGCCAACCTATTCAGCAAACTTCGAAGTAGCCAAAACAATTTCAATTGACTTGCAACTTTTAGGTCACCTATACATTTCATGAGTGAGGAGTAGTTTCACAGACCCTGATTAGTCACAATCTCAGACACACTTATCTAAATTAACATTAGGTAGTCCCCGATTAGAGAAAATTAGGGTTTGTGAGACCACTTGTGAATGTTTGAATTAATGGACAACACTGTGAAGGGATGCTTGTTTCCAACTGTGCCACAAAATTAGCCTCTCCTTGGCATTTAACAACATATTTGGTCAAAAGCCCCCCTCCCTCCCAAGCCCCCCCCCCCCCCCCCCCCGAAAAGATGGGTAAACCATTAACATAACAAGAACTGGCAATGAGCCTTAATGGTTTCTCTTCTTTCCTGCCAAAGCCTGTTCTGCAGTGTGCATTACACATTTCACTCATGAAAGACTCATCTTCCCTGAACCCTCTTCAACCCTTCTGAAGTAGGCAGCAAGAGAAAGGGGAGTTCAATGCAACCGGTGCTCGGCATACGGTCCCCACAGTCTCTTCCTGTCTCTTTACCTTCTCTCAGTGCAAGAATAAAAAGGCACAAACACAGACAGAAGAGAGAGTAGACCAATGAAGGAAGAATGCACCCAAACAGTACAGCGGAGAGAGAAAGGAAACAAGCGAAGTGGTAAAAGCAGGTGGATTGGCTGGGGGGGGGGGTCTGGATTGTGAACACTACAGAGGTCTGTTTCCATCTCTTTCTTCTTCTGTACTCTCATCAGTGTAATTGTTGTCATGTTGCTCCATTTCTGATTAGCCCTGGCCACAATCTCAAGGTGCCCTGCCAACCCCCCCCAACCTCCACCCCCCCCTTCGTTGCCACCACCATCTGAGCCTTACACTTGTTAGTTGCTATGACGATAGCTCCCAAGAAGCCGAGAAAAGCGCAGTGGTCTGTCATTGTTCCACTCTGTGTTTTGAACTAAAACACGAGACTTTGCCTCATCAGGGGGATAGTCCAGATCTTCTGTCATCTTCTGGGTAGAAAGGTAGAGTTTCAAAAATTACATATTTAACCTGGGCAACAAGTAAAAATAAACTTTCCCTACCCAATAGATAAAATTGAACTAAGTAATTCAATCACAAAGTAAGGCTCTGCACACTCTTTTTGTATGTTCTGTAATGCTTACTCCATGTTTTCTCAGTTTTCCTTTTGCAGAAGCATATACGGGAAGACATGTGGATGAGAAATCCTTTGCTTTTGTTTTAGAGCAATACAATAAAATGAAGCCATGTTAAGAGCAAGTTTGTTAACTATCTCTGTGGTTGTCATTAACTAGGATCCTCTTCATAAAAAACAACCTTGTGAAAGTATTACTGTATTAACAATAGTGGTGGGAGGGGAGAAGCTACCAAAAGTCATTTCGCAGAACATTACTCTATGTATTGTACACTTTTATCCTATTACAGCTTGCTAGACTTGCTTATATGTTTTACCTCTATTCTAGTTCTGTGTTTGCATGAGGGTCCCAAGACTGGCCTTTAAAAAATACTAATTGAAAATAATCTCAGAAAAGGGGCTGATACATATTTACCCTTTTACTTAAGAGCTGGCATGAATCACAGGATACCTAATTATAATAATAATAAAAATAAAGGTGGCTTCTCAAAGCGCTTTACAGGATGACAATAACAATAAATAAGAAGACTACAACAATAAATTAGAAGAATACACAAGATAAGACACAATTAAAATATATAGAGGAGACCGTGGATGGTGGTACTAAGAAGAGCAGAGGGGTGAAGAATGGAACCTGTTAAGTAAAGGATTTTCCGAAGAAGAGGGTTTTGAGTCTGGATTTGAAGGAGTTTAGAGAGGGTGACTCCCTGATATCCTTGGTCAAAGAGTTCCAGAGCTTGGGGGCATAACAGGAGAAGGCCCTGTCACCCATACAATGTAGACGGGCTTGGGGGACAGTAAGGAGGGCAGAATGTGAAGAGCGGAGGTTGCGAGGTGGGGAGTAAGGTGATAATAGTTCAGACAGGTACTGAGGTGCCAAGCCATGCAGAGCCTTATAGGTGAGCATGAGGATTTTAAAGTCTACACGGAATTTGACCGGAAGCCAGTGCAAGGACTCCAGGACAGGAGTAATGTGAACACTTGCACTAGACCTGGTCAGGATTCTGGCTGCTGAATTTTGTACATACTGCAGTTTGTTCAGAGTAGATTTTAATACCCCTGCGAGTAGAGCATTACAGTAGTTAATTTGAGAGAATACAAATGTGTTGATCAGCTTTTCAGCCACAGTTAATGGTAGCATAGGGCGTAGTCTTGTGATATTTCTAAGGTGAAAAAAAGATGTTTTGACAGTATGCTGCATGGTCGAATGTAAGCCAGAATCGAATATAATACCCCAAGGTTTTTCAATTTTGATTGAAGCTCAAGTAATTGCCTGCTTTTTCCCCCATAGCTCACTAATGCTCAGTTTCCACCTGCTTTGGCATGATCTCAACTCATGAACTCAACTCAATTCTGGAATACTTAAAAAGCCAAGTGTTTATGACAGACTTCTTTTTTCTGGTTGTATTATGGAAATACCACATGGGAAAACCCAAGTTTGATACGTTTGCTCTTCTAGGTTTGAGCATTTAAACAGATTTAACATTAAAATCATATTTCTATCTATCTGAAAACCATCTACCTTTCCATCTGACTATGGATACCCACCCCCCCAGTCGATTAACATGAGGAAAGCCATCCATTTTCTAACTGCTTTATGCAGTACAGGATCGTGGGGGAAACTGAGGCAATCCTGGCAAGGAACAGCTGCAGGGCAGGGTACACGATGCCAGTCCATCACAGGAGAGGGACACACACACACACAGATTGTTTTTAGTGCTGATTCGGAAGAGCAGCGAGGACGATGGCAAGAACCAAGCAGTGGGGAAGGGCAGAGTGGTAGCTCTGTGGCTCTGTGGTTAAGGCTCTACACCTTTGGCTGGAAGGTTGCCTGTTCATATCCCGCAGCCGGCAGAGGAATTCTACTCTGTTGGGTCCTTGAGCAAGGCCCTTAACCCCAACTGCTCCAAGGGCACTGTGTAAATGGCTGACCCTGTGCTCTGACCCCAAGCTTCTCTCCCTGTCTATGTGTCTCATGGAGAGCAGGGTATGTGAAAAGACAAATTCCTAATACAATAAATTGTATTTGGCTAATAAAGTGATCTGATCTTATATACACACACACCAGGGTCAACTTTGGATTGTGGGAGGAATCCCAGGTGAACACAGAGAAAACATAAAAAAATCCATGCAGAATGCTCCTCAGGTCCGCAATTGAACCCAGGGCCTCAGGACTGCCTGGCTAACCACTGCGCTGCCATGCTGCCTTATATACCATGACTGTTACATTGGTATAATTACACTGTGTATAAAGACCATTTCCTTTCTTCCTCCTATGGCTTCCATACCACTTACAGAATCATACTCCAGCTTTACATCAACATCTCCAAACCCAGCTTAGTGTTTCTGTTGAATGTGCTCTGGGTAATTTAGTAGGTGGGCATAATTCAGATTATCCTTTACAAATATGCCCTTTCCCAATTAAGTATCCTCTAGTCCTAAAGGGAAATAGCCAGCTGGAGGAAATACACAAGTGTGCGTTTACTGCATGAACACAGGTAAGTGTTTTGAAGGAAAAGTATCTTGCATTACAGAATCAGCACTGCAGCACAGCAGATCATTGAACTGAGAGCTACTTATGCAAAAGCCACTTGTAGCCCGAAACTCCACGTTAATCAGCTCTTGTGGGGCTGCCTTCAGAGAGGCAAGATCAAAACGGCGAGGGAAGGGATCAGTTTTGCATAATGTTGCAGATGTGCATTACTGAGTCACACATGAAGTCTGTCGTGAAGTCTGTGTGCATAATACATACACACACTCTCACAGGCAGAAACATTGATTCCCCCCACCCAATCAAACAAGTATGTTAGGTTTGTGTGCAGCAAGGACTGCTTACATACGTGGTACCAGGAGTATAGCACTATTGTTTAGCAGGAGTTTAGCAGGATCGCCCACAGTAAAGGGCGGGAAATTTGTGGAATTTAATTGCTCTTTTGACCCCAGTTCTGTCACTCTCTAAGGAAGGAAGGATGGTCTCCCTTCAACCATAGATTGTCTGTTGAGACTGAGAGTATTCTAATTATACAAGCCATTGAGTAAGTGTGTGTACATGTATATCCGCTCAAAATGATAAAAAATCTTCATTTTTAGAGAAATGCAATAGGTGTGAAATGAGTTTCAGATCTATATTTCTGCTGCAGTCAGTAGTCATTCCTGGAATCACCTGTGTCCTTGTTGCTCACATAAAAGACACTGGATGTAAATATTTAACGTGGCCAGTCTTTACAGTTTATTACACAAAATGTTTAAAGAAAAAGGTTTGTAATGGATACATTTCACTGGTGCAATTGCTATTTGTTGAGCATGTTAGTCTCTTAAAAGCAGCCTGTAATCACATTCAATTGCCTCTTCCTACTCTCTGTGTTTAAGAGTAATTCGACAGAGTTGCCACAGTGGCTGAGCTAGAAACTAGACACATTCTTACCTAGGGTATATATTCTTCTGATTTGAGTTAAGAAACTTAGGCAGCAATCATTTCGCCAGGAAAAGGAGGACATAAACAAAAAAATGCAATACAGCTTCACAAATCCTGAAATGACCAACTGTAGGTCAGCCTTACATACTGTATAATGTGTACATGTTGGCTTACAGAAACATGACAGAAGTAAATGCACAAATCTTGATAACATACAGATTTATTCTGATTCCTGACTAAGCACTTGCATTTATGAGAATCCAGCTCTCCTGCAACCTATAATCTCCTACTGCCCACAGTGGAAGATCATTTCTCAAGCACCCTTTATCGTTGTTAATTCTATTACACATTGGTTATTCAGGTTGTACAGTAAAGAAAACAATACAAGATGCTGGAATAACATCCATCCATTTTCTAACTGCTTGATCCAATACATGGTCACAGTGGAGCCGTGGTTATCCTGGCAAGCAACAGGTGTAAAGCAAAGGCCTCTTTCATGACAAATGCAGATTCTGAAAATGTTGAAAGTTTAAGCATCACAAGATGCACACATGGGTGCTCAAACCTATAACAAGTATAATTAAATTAAGTGTTTCCCTTAATAGGCATAAATGCCCTTCAGTACCATTGCTAAGAACCTAATTGGTAATATTTACTCTCCTACCTATTGTTATAAGAATCCCCTTTGATTTATTCGGTACACAAGAGTATACAATGGCTGTGGAGTGTTTATTCTGTGTGCATTACCAAATCTGAGATGGGCGCATGTCCCACAGAAATACACAAGTATTTTAAAAAACTAAATTCAATGTAAAGAACATGACTATTGTACTGCAGAGCTGGAAAACATGAGAGTACATTGCTTCACCACATCTCTCAATTCCACACCTAACATGAAAGAACATGAAAGAAATGGTCACAAACTGAGATGGGAACTATGCACCTGGAACAATGCATTTAGAATAGCGGTCCCACAATAGTGGTGAACAGTGGTGTAAAAGAAGACCTTGAAGAATTCAACACATGAAAAATAGAAATATAACTATTTACTATAGTAAACCGTATAACTAATAATGTGCAGGTGCAAATGGGTCTCTAGGTTGGAATTTAAAGGCAAATAATATTTTACAAAATGAATCTGAAAGGAACCTTCTCGTCAAAAGTTTTTCAAAACATTTTAGAGAACACCACAGAACACCCCAACATTAACACTATTCTTATTATTACAGAACTAATGAGTAGGCTTAAGAGGTTAATGTCACACTGACATACAATAACTTAGACATACTTTGAAGTTTGCTAATTAATTAGATGCGAAGGTTAATTGTCAGAAGTGTCCTTATGTCTTGAATGACTGATGTATATTTTGATCTTATCAAGCCAGTTTTTAGACGTGCTTATCAATTCAAGTGTCTCTGGTTCTAATGCTTATCAGTACACTGGTACAAAATTTTTCCACTTACAAAATAGCATAATTAAAAAACTAATAGAATTAATGCCACTCAAGAAAACATATAGAGTACAATATTCTCCCTCTAGGCTGAAAAACATGATACAGATTGTTTAATTCAAGTCCTCCATAGTTTGTTTTCAAGAGAGATCTGAAAACAAACATCCACATTGTTTTCAAGAGAAAAACATCTACCACCGCTTTCTCGCCCAAATCCCATTGGAAACACACTATAGTTTTGAGTTATGCTTGTAGTGAAGGTCTCTCCCTGTCTTTTAAACACTCTTGTGGAAAGGCCTTGACACACTGTGTCAACATCATTAACTATTTGCATTTGGTATCACAAAAAGGACTTCTTTCATTCACTTATCAGTGTTTACAGGGTCTAATTGTGCCTTAATTGCTTAGACCCTTTTACCAAAGCTTTGATGTGTTGGGCTGTTAGGTTGGTTACTTGGGACTGATCCTTCTGAATCTCTGGCAGTGAAGCTGCCGTAATTAAGTGATGTGCATGTTTTTAATCTCATTTCATCTAGTTGTTTGCATCCAGAGCTTCCCCTACTCCTGTACCTGCAAAGGGAGTCTAACTTTATTCAGGTTTCAATAAAGCACCCACCTGGGGAATGGACAGCAGCCATGCTGCACTGGCAGCTCAACAGCCACATTGGGTGGATAATTGAGAATTTACTTCAACAGTTCAGCTGAAGGCCAAAATGGAAGCAGGCCAGATATAGAGCTAGAAATTAACTAGAACACTGGTGACACAAACAGTGCAGGGGAATCTTTAATGTCTAGAAGAAGCCAGGACCTCTGTTTACTGTCTTCTTCCCCAGGACACAATGGAGAAGTGAATTGTTCACCCTTTCTGAACCCATCAGGTTACAGTACTTCACCTATGGAATTCAGAAGTAAATTTAGCCTCAAGTGGAATTTTGACAAGGTTAGCAGTTCTCCTTAGACACTTTTCTAGATCTCCCATCTCAGTACTGATCATACCCAACATTGCCTAACTGCTGAGATCTATGAAGATCAATCTGCAAGGTCATGCTACTCTTACCTGTGTTTTATGAGAGGGACTGCACTATGCACACCTCAGACTGAGTCTCCAAAGAGATCAAGCCATGATATACTGCCATTCTCATTCTGTTTACTATGGAGAAGGCAATCATCTAATGTTTGTTCAGTTCAGTTTACCTACAGTTAATCAAGAAGTAAATAACTCCCACATTTTGTGAAGGGCAGGCAATCTTGTGCTCACAAGCAGCTGGTGCAATGCAGGATATACCCAGGACCAGATGCCAGCCCATCACGGGGCAGACAGATACAAACACACACAAACTCACACCAGGGCCAATTTTCAGAGAATCCAATGCACCTCCTAGTTTGTATTTGAACTGTGGGAGGAAACCCCTGCAAGCACAGAGAGAACATACAAACTCCACACAGATAGCACCCCCGGTCTGGAATTGAGGGAACCAGCACTCAGGGACAGCAATCAGGGAACTAGCACTCTGAGACAGGAATGCTAACTAGTGCACCACCGTGCCTCTGTTGAACTTTTCCCAGTGGAATATTGTCTGTTACTGTATATCATATTAACAATCATGTTAATATCAACATGCAAATAAGCATTTCATTGCTCTTGTGCATACTGTATGACAAATGAATTCAACTGCATATAAAGAGAAAAATTAGCAATCTGCATATAGCCTGCAATCTTATATGCATATACTGTAGCTTGCTAGCAAGGAATACCATGTTCATCACCTAGCTGGCGGTAGCAAAGAAACTTTTTAATTGCCTTCGCTATCCACACCACATTACAAAATGAAGTACACTTACATTCCTAACCATCTGTATCATTTAGTCCTCAAGCTCTCACAGCTGGCCATTACTGATCTTTTTCTCAGTCACCAATGAAAACTATTTTGTGGAAGCCCAGGCTTCTGTACGTACAACGAGTGTGGCATGAGAATGAAATGTTTGCTGTAAAATGCTTTTTTAGGGCAAAACAAAATATTTCAGTTTCATATTAATTGTTCCTCGTCTGGTAAAGTTCCCTTCAGAAATAACAGCACAGAATTATTTGCACACCTCAGCTCACCTGTGGGTGTTTTACAGAATCCTCCTAGTGTGAGCAGACCACAGCCTGCTGTTTATCAGCTGAGTAGCTGGAGCCCAGTCTAAGACAAACAGTGGGTTAGCCACAGCTGGGAATTAATCAGTGGGCTAATGACAGCTCTCTGAAATGGCCCAGAGGGATCATTCTCTGTTAGTGGGCAGGCGCTGTTGACTTGTGGGTGAAATATTTGACAGAGGCTCACGGGGTACACTCACAGTGTGGAGGACAAGCCGGATGTGCCTATAACCCTGGGTAAATATTTCCACCCAGAACAGTCAGCGAGGGATTAGTCCGAGACAGATTTAAGACCGGTTCTCAAGAATCTCTCATACTGTCCTTCCTTTATCTGTTGTTTCTGCAGTATTGCAGTGGAAACTGTCCAACAAATACACTGCCAACAATGAGGCTTTGTCGGCTCTGAATCGTACAGCTTTGAATCAGTGTTTAAAAATGTTCACTAGAAAAAAATGATCTGAGATAGAAGCTTCGAGACCGCCAAAAAAATAAGACATCTCATTTTTCACCCCCTGTTTGCAGTAATTAGAGAACTGAGAAGTGTGGCTCAATTCTGACATTCGACAAAAATCAAGATAGTTGGTCTATGGAAACCTGCTCAAACACCTGATTCTACATCCTCCAAGAACTCATATTAAAAAAAAAACTGACATTACACTGTTGAGACATATTTCATTGTGTTGTTGTTGTTGTTGTTGTTGTTGTTGTTGTTGCTAAGTTATACTTTATCAGAAATTTAAAGTGTTTTTTTGGGGGAAAACAAATAGTTTACCCAATAGAAAGATGAATATGGGACAGGTTGCTGAGCTGCTTTGGAAAATATTAACCTTCAGCCATCAGCTGGAGCTACACACACAAGCAGGTAACAGTGCAAATTAAGAGCTCTCCATCATTTGAGCTAAAAATACCTTCTTGTTCATTAATAATGCAATGGGGGATTTTGTCTGGCCTTTGTGTAGGATTAATTAGGTCTGTTCATTACATGCAGAACTGCTCTCCGCTGTACCTGCTCTTGGCCAAGTCTTGAACAGAAATGCTCTCTTTCCATTCACAAGATGCTGCCATCTGGCAGATATGTGTATCTTTCTGATTCAAAGCAGAACGCTGATGCACAGCTAATTAGCTCTAAACTATTTCTCTATGCAGTCATTTAGTTCATTTTATTTAGTGGGATCAATCTCTGATGTTCCCAACTGAACACCAGAGATCCCAGGGGAGAATGAACTCCGTATTCGTGCAAAACGTCGTATTACGCGCTTTACTTTTGATGCTACTTTGAGAATATGATGTTCTCCTTTAAAGCCACCACTATGGTAATTTCCTTTAAAGTAAGACCAAAGGCAATGCATAAACCAGAATCTTTTTACTTGCACTGGCTGTTAGGGTGATGATTTAAAACAAATTACGTTATTTAATAGACCTTCGAGCGTAGATTGAGGATATAAATCCAAGATTAAAGGACCCTTCTGTAACAATAGCAACCGCTTTAAAAAAGGGGGGATCCTACAAATCTTTCTCACGAAGTCCGAGTAGTTTTCATAAGAAAAGAAACAGTAAAAAATGAACTAACGGGCATCAGACTACAGCAATGCTTCTCATCGCCTAATTTCTGTTTAGCGCCCCTGTTTACTTTCTGAGTGCCGGCAATTACAGTGGAAATCCTGCTGTTATGAACTAGCTTTAATTTCTTAGTGTGATTAGTTTTCTTTGTTCGGTTTTTGTTTATTTTGCTTTCACTGTGCATTTTTCTCTAGCAAGACTTTCTTTTTCCCCATGCAGCGCATAAGGATGCCCACGACCTGCACTGAGCGTGATTGCGAGTTTTTAGTTATAAAAATAGATTTATTCTCCTGCTCTCAGCAGCTGCGATTTATGAATGGTTAGCCTCACTCCCCTCCTCCCGGCTTTCTATGCTACAGCACCTACCTCAGAGAAGGTTTAAGGTAAATGTGTGTATCAAATTCAGCTATTGTGTCTTCAGCTCGCCTCTTTACCAGAAATTGCAGGCTGAAAGAAAAGAACCTTGCACCTTGTCTGGCTCCAGCCTTGTAGTAAATACTGCCTAATGGCCTTTGATTAATTCTTTATTGCACTCATCAGGACATTAAGGAGAAAAGAAATGACCTGTGTAGTTTTGAGGCTTTTGATTATAAATTAAAAGAACTGGAAATGGTCTGTAATGTTGTTTGGTAGCGTTCTGATTGCAGCGTTTGATTAAAAATGTAATTTCTCACTTTGTTTTCATTTTCTTTCTTTTCCGATTCTCCCCCCTCAACCCCCCACACCGAGTTTACACAAATGCAGCCCAAAAGGTGGCCATCAACCGAGTCGACGAACTGATTTTAAACGGCTTCGGAACCTGTTAATTATCTCCCATGTATCTTCCTTGTCCTTTAAATGAGAAAAGCAGTATATAAATCAGGCACGCGCTGTCACACTACACTTCGGAGAATATGAATTTATTAATTAAAAAACGACCTTATGCGCTCTAAAACAATAACGCACTGCCATCTCAAAAGCCACAAAAGATGTGTTCTTCGCTGCAATGACTGTGAACATCTTATTTCAATTCAGAAGAGTTTTCATTTCATTAATTTATTTTTTCAGAATCATGTGAGGTCGATAATGTCTAGTATCCATGGAAAGAAAGTAATGCACAACCTAGCCAGGTATCGTACATGTCCTAACGTGAAAGCTGTACACAGAAACAAACTTGCGTTAAGTATGGAACAACCATAAAAAAATGCTATTTATTCTTAAAATACGGGAATGGGGAATAAGGTCCCCTGGATCAATTTTTATATAGATCAATTCCCATCTACAATTCCAATTTCTTCTGTATAAAGTTTTATTCTACAATGAATTGCACAATTAAAAAGAACTCTGGTGATGTCACTGTTTCTGCCCATTGGTAAATACTTAGAGTAGAGTTTGTTTGCTTACAAGAAGTGTTAAAGGCAGCTGTAAGAATGTGTGCTCAACACTAGAGCATATGGTATGCATAATAGGTCTCTGTGTGTCCAAAGGGTCATAGTTAACTGGGGCTGGAGCCAAGAGTTAGCTTTATGAATGTCTGCATTCAAATGAAGGAAACGCTACATTACCAGTACTGCGAGACATCAGATACAGTAGGTCTTGTGAGTACACTACTATTCATTTCCCTTTAACTATCTGGTTAATAGATGGATGCTGAGCATACATGCTTTACTGCTGGCGACAGCCTACTGAGTCAGTGGTGACAACCTGCAAAGTGTTCATGCAGCTATCATGCAGTCCCATAAGAATGACTCTCGAATTCATGAAAACTACTGACTTTTTTGTCTGATGCTTTTATTCAAAGCAACTTACACTGGCACCCGTTTACACAGTCGGCTATTTTACTGAGACAATTTAGGTGGAGCAACTTGCTCAAAGGTACAACAGCAGTGTCTCAGCTGGGATTTGACCTAGTGATCTTCCAGTTTGAAGTCCAGGACTCTAACCACTGCTCCCCACTGCAAAGCTATTATAGTGTCTGAGGACACACTAACACATCTGTGTAGAAGCACAGGGGCTGACAGGAAAAACGTCATAGATCAATAGACGGCAACATTCCACATTCATAATTTTCATCTTGGGGCTCCTGTCCTTGATTGTTAAACACTGTACAGCCACCTGTTACACACAATTCACACAACACACGGAACAGTCAAATTATTATGGCACATCTATACACAAAGGGTTGTGGGAGTCTGGAACAGTCTAGCCACCCAGATTGTCAAAGCTGATTACCTGGGAATCGTTCAGGAAATGGCTGGATGAGATCCTCAGATCAATTCTGATCTGAACTAGTAGCAATCACGTGAGCTAGACAGCCTGAATCCTCTCAAACTGGCATCCACTCATTTGTAACCTTTCTGATGTTCTGGTAATCACACTAATGTGATTACACTAAATCAGACATTAACTTTCAACAC
The DNA here is from genome assembly GCF_059453375.1 of Lepisosteus platostomus. NCBI lineage: Eukaryota > Metazoa > Chordata > Actinopteri > Semionotiformes > Lepisosteidae > Lepisosteus > Lepisosteus platostomus. The sequence continues at coordinate 22,024,177 of NC_142620.1, forward strand.
TGATGCATTGGAGCTCATCAGGAAATCAACATCAGTGTTTGTGTCTGCCAATTTGACAGAAAATGATTGACACTGATAGTCCGCCCATCTAACACTTCATCCAATTCAGGATTGCTGGGGCAGCTGGAGCCTATCACAGCAAGAAACATTCACAAGAAAGGATACACCCTGAACGGGACAACAGTCCATCACTGGGCAGATAGTCACAGAAACCCTCACTCACACCAGGGCCATTTCTCCCAGAGGCCAATTGACTTACCAATATGTCTTCGGACTGTGGGAGGAAACTGGAGCACTGAAGGGAAGAAAATCATGATAGGATTAAAACCACCATAGAGAAAATAAATGGCTAATTTCACAAGTGGAAACTACATGGAAGTGCATTTAAAAGTGAGAAACTTTAACTGAGAACAGGAGGCATGTCTTTACCTAAAGGGTTGTGGGAGTGTGGAACAAAAAGACTAGCCACATAGCCCAGGTTTCTTTCAACAGTCTGCTGGATGGGATCATCAGATTCATTAATTACTAACTACCAAAGGAGATAGGTGGACTAAATGGCCCCCAGTCCTTTGGAGCTATTCTTAATTGCAAGTTCTCATATTAAATAGACCAGCATCTGGCCTGACAAATGATTCGATCAACAAGTGATACAGCTATTTTAAACACACTGAGAAACTTTTAAAGGTCAGTGCTTCATTAGAATAATTCAAGTACTTCTGCATTTCTAAAACATGAGCAGAATTTCATATAAACTCACAAGCAAAGTATACTGATAACTTTCAGTAAACAATGTAAACAGCAAACATGGAAACACTGTTATGTTTTGAAGGGATATTACTTTAATTAGGGGCTTCCAATACTTACCATTTGTAACATAATAACACAGAATAGTAGATGACAATGGTTCAGATGAAGAACAAGTTCTTTTAACTGAGATTCAAACCTCTACTGAGTGTGTGCAGAAATACAGTGAAATCAGAAAGCAAGGTTCCTACAACATAAGGTCAGAACACAAAGAAATAGGCACAAGTTCAAATGAAAAATGTTCATTTGTTTGCTAGCAGTTTATTGATCTACAAATCTCATCTTGTAGGGTGATTCAGTAATCAGAGCATAGTTTCCATTTCATAATACAGAGCTAACGTCTATGCAGCTCATCAGAAACCATTACAAGCTGTATCATTTGATCCTCAGCCAGAACCTGGCTCGGGGGGGGGGACCCTATATTTTTACAACAGCAGTCATTCTCCTCACACTCATTGCCAGTACCAGAATCCGTTCAGTGAAAACAATAGGGCTTATGCCATGGATACACTATGTATGCAGCTGTCTTAAATATAAGCCAAACTTAATGCCTTTTGCAGGGTCAGATCAAGGGCACACCAAATGGGAATTCATGCTTTTGAAATCCAAGGACAGCATTTCCATTTGCCAAAGGGAGGGGAAAAAAAAGAGAATGAAAGAAACAGAAAAAAAAGATGTTGACCTCTAAGACAGGCAACACTCAATGTACATATAGAATTGGAAAATAAGGGTGCCGGGCTGCTAGGCGATGCACTTTCTATTCCTTCAGGAAGGAAGGTCTCTCACCTTTTCTTTTGTTGCATGTGTGACTTTCTCTGCAGTTTCATCTGCAGGTCCCATTTACCTTTAGAGGGCCAGGCTGTTATCTCAAGGCAGTGAAAAGACCTTTCTTCATGTCAGGGGTAGTCTTTCAGTAAATCCCCTCATCCAAGAGGCAAAAAAGGGGGAAAACAGAAAATAAAATAAGTGAACAGCCTTTAGGTGTGGGTTGTTAATGAATGGGAAGAAAGCTTCTTTTCATGCTCTCCACACATTATCTTCTTGACTCTTCCAGGAGCCTCTAATAGATTGGCACACTTTTCTTTGAGGAGGCTGGGGTGACACAGAGAGAGGAGGCATCCTTGTGCCAAATTACTGCCACGTACTCCTGCAGGGAGGAGGAAGAGGTGCCAGGTGAAGAGGGCTGAGGTCAGCGTGGCTGGGTAATGACTTGAGGTTCTCCGTGTCTGAAGCCTCTCTCTCGCTCTCCCGGCTCCTCCTACGGCACACACTACACGGCCTCACGTTAAGATGGATGATGGAATATTAGCAAGTTTTCTCCCGCGGAACAGGTGAAAAACAAAAGGGATTTCTGCTGAGGCGCAAGAGAGGAGCATTCTGAAGTGCAGCCACTCAGAAAGCATACCGTTAACCGCTACTTCATATTCAGCTCTCCGGGGATTGTGGATTCCTTCTTTTTATACAGTTTATCCTGTTGACGAGCAAAATAGGTGCGTGCTTGCTGGAGTGGATAGGCCACCACTTTTCAAAAGGGGATCTGGTACTATTTAATGCATGGAGTGGGAAATGAATTGGAATTCAGAGTTAAGAAGGGCAATGCCAATATGCATTCAACAACATCTGCAAACCAGATGGATCCCGAGCTTTCACATCTCATCAGCTTGGCACCTACTGTAAGCGTGCCTCATGCTGGGGCATTAGTGCACCTTCCTGAGAGAACTTTGGCTGAAATGTCAACTTTAGGAAATGGCCAAATTAAACTCCACATAACACTGTATACAGGGGGAAGAGAGTAATACTGTATACAGGGGGAAGAGGGGGAAACATTTAGCATGAGTTAATTCATTCACCCCGATCTCTACACAGTATCTCTTACAGCTCTTTCAATTTCTTATTACTATGTATAGACCTCAATATGATTTAAGTATATATTTGTGTGTAATTGTCATTGATATTTATTCATCTGGCTGGTGCGTTGTATAGTTAATAATAAGAATTAAAAGACTCACAGATTTGTGCATATGCTTTACAGTGCGATATAATAAGATTACAACAGCAGTGTGGTTAGGGCCTTAAACCCTTTTCCATAAGCAATTCTGGTCTCAGATCCCAAGTGGAGACACCTCTGGACCCTTATTCCAGCAAACACAACTGCATTAATGGCTGCCAAACTATATACAGTATATATAGACACCCAAACAGGTCATTGTAATTGTCATAAATTCATTTGGATTAAAGTGACAGACAAATTAATTAATAAAAAAACAAACATCCTAGTGTAAAAATTACACAGTGTAGGAGAGTACAAACAGCATGAGTAACGAACTGTGTGAGTGAGGTGTGGTAATTACAGTATAAATCTGAACACAAAAAACTGTCTCCCATTAGGAATGACAAATGATTAATAGTTACTTTGCTGCAAAATAATCATTTAGAACCGGATTACAGTACTGACAGGTCTATTGGAAGGTAGCTAATGTAGCATTTGTGTTTGCACAATCATCTTAAATAGGAAAAACAAGCTACTGTGCCGGTTTGCTTTGGTTTTTGTCTGTTCAGATAGCACTAAGCCAAAAAGTCATACACGGATGAAACCACTGTTTTTCATTAAATGCATCTTGTTGAAAATCAACGGCAATTTTGTTTTTAATTACTATAGGACGCCCAATATAAAAAAAACTTGACTAGCTTCTAGAATGATTTGCTCTGTGTCAGATTAATTTAAAATCCATTATTATCTCATTACAGAAAATAGCTCAACCTGCCATTTTACTAATTAAGAGACAGCGACAGCTACTGCATCCATGATTTTTACAGTGCAGACTAAAATATGAGGACAGTGTTCCAGTTTTCCTTCTACTCTGCCAAATTATTTGAAATGAAAAATAAAATATTTCTGCCCCTTCTGGCAAAACAAATATAATTCATTCAGGTAAGTCCAAAGGCAAATGAAATATTAATGTCAGTGGTACTAATTACATTTGCTTAAATGTGCTTTTAATCACTTCTTTAATGGCCTAAGGAGTTCCAGGCAGCAACTAAGAGTGGGGTTTAGCTTGTTCCCCAAAAAATAATCGATCAACTTTTCAAAACTGTTCACTGCAGTGCAACGTTAGCCCTGTTTCTTCTAACTCCAAATAGGTCTGCTATTTTTGTTAAATTCGGTGGAATATATTTCTCTTTTCCAAACATACACTGCTTTGCATCTTTTTTAGTGGCTTTTACAATGCCGGATGGAAATGTTTTAATCTTAAATGAAAAGTCGTTTTGAAAATCTGTTTCTGTTTAACAAATTGCATGTCTCCTAGGATGATTAGGCCTATTTCCTTAAAGTGTGCATGTCTATAATTCTATATTTCTATAATTTCTCAATCAAGTGAGGTACATGCAGGAATTCTTCACAGCTGTTTGGCTGAATAATGCCTCCCATGATTTTTATGTTAAGTAACAGAGTGAAACACACTGAGGCTTGCGTTTGATGAAGGCTTCAACTTGCCCACCAATTGCAAATTACAAACTCAGCACTTCATGTGGTATTTCCATCACATAGACATAAGAAGCCTCCAGCAAACACAAAACCATTGTCAAGTACCTGGGATCTGTCATTTGGTTTGGTAGGAGGGCTAAAGTTTTAATTTGAATCTGGTCTAAGACTCCAAGAAGGAAAATGACAAAATATGCTTCACTGGCAGTACACCAGTTGGAAAGTTTTTGTACATCCGCCTTCATTTAAAGCAAATTATCACAACTTCATTCCTGAGGTATCCTGAAACTCTTTGAATCCTCTGTCAAATTAAGGCACCACTGAATTCAAGATGTGTCAGACATTTGAAAAACATGGTTTATTGCGCTGAGACAAGTCCTTTTTCCCCCCCTCAACGAGCCATAATTGGGAATCATTTCGCATCAATGTGGAACTCCCCTCTGTAGATTTCCAGACAATCCACCCCAAAACGAACGCTGAACGTGTCAAATTCAATCAGACAACCTGGAATTAGGCATACATATTCATAGAATTTTTGTGATTAATTAAAAAAACAATTCCCAAAACAAAAGCACTGATTTTTTAAGGTTTTTTATTATTAGCACTATTGCTATTATTATTATTACTACTACATATCTTGATTTCCTGCATAGCATGCCATTTATCCGAGTTTATTCTGCCATGTTCTTATAAAGAACTTGCTAAATGCAACATAAACAAATCAGCTGAGCCACCACAGCCTAATCAAGGCAATCAGTGGTGTTTTCAAACGTGTACATCACTTGATACGTAGGGCTGGTTTAATCTTTGTCTATGGTTTAATTACTTGTTTTTGCATTTTTATGTGGGAGGGTGATGATGTTTCAGACATCTTATCACCTAGCTGGGAGGATAAAGGACTTTTCAATTACTTTGTTTAGATGCTAATGATTGTATTTCATTAGTAGCCACTCTCATCCCTCATCATCCGTAAATGAATGAATATGCTGTAATTTAAATTATTCGAATTATGAAAATTGCTTTAAAAGGCGACACCGGTATCATCATTTTCAGCTGTGACATAATGTCATTTTAATTTAGATAATTGTTTTAATTGTCAGCGGTCCCATGGTGCACTAATTATTTAATTGTATTGTCTTTTCTGCCCTCTTTTTTTTCCCTCTAACTGAAGGGTATTGCATCTCAATAGGAATCTCTTCAAGAAGTAAAAGAGAAGAGAGTGGGAAAAACATGAAAGTTTCAATACGATGCACCAAGAAGGCCTGCTGCCTTCCAAGTTTCCTAGATTAGTTCTGTTACATTTATGTTATCTTTAGAAAGCCTGCATCAGAAATAGCAATAGTGGTTATCCCAAGTTTTGAACAGGACGTGCAATTTCTTCCTAGCAGATACTTTTATGAACATAGTATATCACATACAGTAGTACCTAACTCTTTAATGCTGTATATTTGTCTTAATCTCTGACTTGACACAGCAATGTATCACTGGTATTTTGTACAGATATCAGCATAGCAGATGAGTCGATCAATGCTTCTTAAATTAATTTATGTAACAGGACAGAGCTGTAGTGATATAAGCTCATTTTTCCCTCTGTGTAAGCTTATTATTCCCAGACTCATTATGTGAACTTGGATCACATAAATCCATGTTAGATGTGTCACTATAGCCAGCAGCAAGAAACACGCTGAAGGTGTGACAAGACAGGTACCTGAAAAAAAGGATAAAATGGAGCATTAATACATTGTTAGTATGCAACTCTAAGGAGGAAATTAATTGCTATTGAAAGAAATGGAAAAAATCACAGGAATTAAGTAATGTCTATTAATTCATATCAAAGTCTCTGAAACACTGGTCTTGCACAAGCAGAGAAGCAGAATGTGCAAGCAGAGTATGTGTGGTTTATCAGACAAAGTACTCAACTAAGATTTTTCAAGTATCAACATACCTGAAACACATCTAATTAAGTGCTAGATTTCCATTCATACATCTTCTAAATGCCTTAACCAATTCCGAGTCGCAGGGGAGCCAGAGCCTTCCTTGGCGAGCAATGGGCGCAAGGCAGAATACACCCTGGATGGGACGCCAGTCCATCACAGGGTAGACGCAGGCAAACAATGACATGTACACACTCACACCAGGGCCATTTTTCCCAGGAGTAAATTTACCTACCAGGATGTCTTTGGACTGTGGGAGGAAACTGGAGCTCCCTGAGGAAACCAAAGCACCCGAAGGAAACCCGCATGAGCCAGGAGAGAACATACAAACTCCACACAGACAGCACTGCAGGTCTGGAATTGAACCCAGGGCCCCAGCGCTGTGAGGCCACACTGCGCCACCCAGAGCTAGATTTCTTTTTCATTAATTCTGCACATGTAGACAAAATGGCCACTGAAACCAAAACAGAATTAAGATCAAATAGACACTTAATTTATGTTATATTAAGGGAATAAAACTCTTCTTGATGAGTGCAGGGTTTAAAGGAATGGCATTATATCATATAAGCATTGATTCTTCAATTGGATGGATGTCTTTTAACTAATCAGTTTTAAAATACATTTTTTTTTACTAATAATAGTATTAATAAATTTAACACAAAGGCTAACATTATGCATATCACATGTGAGCATAGTTTGGAATGAAAAACAAAATGCTATACTGCTCAAAATATAAGATTAACAAATGGAACACTTAGTCATTCCACTAAATACACGGGATGAAGGTTTGCTTTAAAATCAGTAAAAAACAACAGTTGTGGCATACTGTAGTTGTGTATTACAGTACAGTTCTCATAGATTTCTACAACCTGGCAAAATATACGTCTTATACACCATCATTTCTTGGCAGAATTGGAAATGAAAACAGAAATGGCAAGATGCCTAGTTAATCCAGCTTAATTAATTTCTATAATCACAGAGAAAATGTTATTTATTTACAAAACAGCAAAAAATCAAAAATGCATTGAATGCTTTTTAAAGTGATGTATTTATTAGCATAATTATTACAAACAAATTTCCTGACAAATCTGAATAAGAAATAAGAAAAGTCATATATGTACTTTTCCCTATTTTGTATAGTAATATTTTGTATTGAACAGTGTTTTATAAAGGCTTTTTAATGTTCAGAAGATGTTTTGAATTTCCTGGACAACAGATCCTTTAAATATGCTCAGAAAAATCTGATCAATGCAGCATCAGTGTAGAAATATCTAATCACATTCACTTAGCAGCTCCAGTTTAAGTAATGAGTGGTTGAGGCACACTGGAGAGAACAGTCACCTGTCATTACTAGTGATCTATTGCATTGATTGTTTTCATGAGCAGTATAAACAACAATGTTTACTGTATATACCCACAAAAATCACTCCACAACCAATCAGTGGATTTTTTCAGTGAATGTATGACCATAACACTTATTTAATAAACATATGGTATATACAATGTTTTAAATCAAAAATACTTTATGGAAACTTTGTTTTTCTTGGATTGGGTGAAATCTTTCTGCCAGCTAGTGTTGTCAGGTAATTTCCTGCACAATACTGCAGATACCATAGCAGTAAATATGTATGTTAATGGAATTAATAAGAACTATGGCATAACCAATACAAATACAAGAAAGCTTTAATTCTCTAACATGTCAATGTCCAATAAACCCATTAAAAATTAATCTCCTCTGATAAATGCAGCTTATGCACTATAGAGACAAAGTACAAGGGTGTCCAATATATATGTGACACTTTTATACTTAACATATTTGAGCACAGTTATAACATTGACTCATGTTATTTTTTTGTCTTTTACAGGTGAGCCCACAAAGATTTGAATGATGGATTACGATGTGTCAACAAGAATTACACTGGTTAAACTCTACTTTAAATATACTGTAGTAGTGTTGCTGCTTTTAGAGAGGAATTATCATGCAAAAATGTTTTGTGCTGTAAAATGTGATGTGTTAAGCGTACAGTAAAACAAAACTCCCATATTTGTACTTCAGTGTAATTTAAAAAAAAATGTGGTTTTCTTTAACAGTCTTTTTTGTTTAATTACAAAAATAATTGCATTCGAAATAAATGGGACACCTTGTATCAACTCACTCCATTGCATTTAACACCTCTACTTCCGGAAACGTCCAGAAACAAACATAGAATGATATTACAATTTGCAAATGTACAGTATCAATTGTGCAAACAAAACAGCTCTAGAACTCCAAAGGAGATAAGGCAAGTTTGTGGTCCATATAAATCCAATATCATTTCTGATAAGTGTGATACTAAACTCAGAAGCACAGTGCATACATCAAACATACACCCTTGATGGAATTCCAGTCCATCAGGGGTACATACACAACATAAAATAACACAGCACAGCACACAGAAACAATTTGGAGACCCCAATTAATCTCATTGTCTTGTCTTTGGGAGATGGAAGGAAACTAGTACTCAATCCAAATCTGATTATATAAAAATATCAAAAACTAATTTACTGTTTTCAAGATATTGATTGACATCACATGAAAAAGCTCTGTACAGTACAAAGCTAAAAATTCATCAACACAAAGATGGCCAAGACTTTTCACCAAATACCCATCCTTTGTCTCAATATTGTCTAACCGCTTTATCCATTACAGAGTTAATGGGAGCTGGAGCCTATACAGGCAAGCACAGGACACAAATCAGGACACACCATGGTTAGCCCATTGCAGGGCTCACAGACACATATACTGTACGCACGCACTCACATCAGGGCCAGTTCTCCCAGAAGCCAATTAACCACAATCTCTTAAATTCACTCATTACCTTAGAAATACAGAGCATAACAGAAATGCATGGTTATACTTTATAAATATTTATTTCACTATTGTCAATGAAATTAATAAGACCACAAAATAATAATATCTGGTACTATTTAAATTATTCTTTGTAAAGTTATCCCCCTGATAAAGAACAATTCAATTATATTACTTACAGTACATGAATATATCATAATTTAACATACATTAAAAGGGGGAAAATAATCTTAAAAACTTGAAACCAAAATTAAGCAGCCTAGGTGTCTAACAAGTTGAATTGAGGACATATTTCTATGGTAAACAACTTAAAAATTGAAAAATTATAAATCAATCACCACGTTTACTGCTATATTTTCTAGGACATTCTACATACAAATCTTAGATCTTGACACTGGCCAAGAGGTAAATGCAAAACTTTGACTAGACTAGATTTGGTTGAAATCATCATTATGTCCATCTGTAATCATTCCCAAAGGCTCCACAGTTCTATTAAAATGAAAGCTTCTAATTATTTCTGCATCCTATTGACACTTATTAGATTTACTGTGTCTCGGTACAGTGCAGGCTTAATTGGCATCCCAAATCATTAGAAATCGATTTTTTGCTTCTTAATGCTAACATTAAAACATGAAATTACCCATGTAACAGACAGGCAGTGTATCTTTGATGTGGGTTCTAACTAACCAAAAGCACATTGTATTCTGTATCTTCCTCCTCTTTCTCATCCGCACCTTACAGTTCATCTGATAAAACCAGGAAGCTGTTACAGCTTCTAGTTTCTCGTGAAAGCTAAGTAATGCTTCTCGATATCCGATTGGTTAAAAAATATATTGTGTATTGTGTACTTACAAAAAACGTCTTTCAATTATTTAAATTATTTTTCAAATATTCCACTGCGCGTCTGTATTATAATTCAGTCGGAATTGTTTGCTCGTTTTCACTCCACATATTAACAGAACACACAAATGTTGACTAGAAATTAAAGGAAATAGGACTCGAAATGCATGGTCTTGTTTAAATAAACACAAATGGCAGTTGGTTAACGGCATAATATCTTAAGGATTTTAAAGGAATGTGCATTGATCAATCCGAAAAAGAAAGTGATTAGTGATTGATATTTAAAAAACCTAAATTACAAATTCAAATGTATATATTTGTTTAGATATATAGTATAAATCACGTACTCATTTAAAGTCATTATTATACATTCTTTATGTCACATATTGGGTTCACATAAAACCTGCTACTACATTTTATGAACTCATAATTAATGTTACACCTGATTTATGCAATATATATATATAATTCTTGTACTGTATTTTTAAACCATTGAAATACAATAACTCTTCAAAAAAGCTTAATAACAATAAAAACACAGTCCCTTGCTATTGCGAGGCCTGAGGTTGCGTGCACCGAGATTCACTTCGTGCTTCTGCGTGTGCAGATGAACGGAGAGCTTGTGAAATTCTCAGATATGTAAACTAGTTTTTCCACTTGAGCTCTCGTGTAGACACACAATCAGGGCAAATTGCCCAAGTAGCCGGCCCTCATCAGAGAGACAAAGGTAGATGGTTAAAATAGATGAAAGAGTAATTTTTGTAACAAAAGCCCCAGATTTATAACAGAATAGCTGGAGAGAGCGTGTCCCTAATAAAAGAAACAGGACGCGTTTTAAATCGTTAGCTCTCCTATTCGTACGTACAGTTAAAAACTTTCTTTCACCTAGTACATGGTTGCAAGTTATCTTTTCTGGAAATACACTACGTACCATTTTCTAAAATTAAAAATTAATTTTAGCCTTATTTAGGAGATTTTGCATTCACAACTTAAGCCATGTTATCAACAATGTTAGGTCGTTGTTTTCCACGTAGTTTTCTACTTTCTACGTACTGTAGTTCTTACTCATATGTGGTCGACTGAGAAGATAAAGAATTTTAATGTTGACACCTATTTTAACTGTAACAGTGCTCTTCATTTTTTGTATTTATATCGTTTCGATGCCTCAAACTAACCTTGGTCTGGTTTCGTTTCACAGTTAAATGTATCACAAGTCTTTTAATTTTGAAGTAACATTAACTGCTTTTCATTGATTATCGATATCCTAAATATAGTTTGAGGGTGCCGTTGACCAGCAGTCTCAGAACCCGTTTTAACTCGGAGTCCTGCATTTTTTCTATTTAGACCTGGTAGTTTTCTATGGTTGTGTGTTGATTTTCATCAGAATCCGAAGAACACGATATTCCTTTGATTAGAACGAAGATGTGTGTAGTGTGCAATACAAACAATTTAAAAACTTAATCAAATTTCAAAGGTGGCGATTTCTCAATAAATTAGGATGCGTGACAAATGTAGTTGAAAACTGGGTTTTTCAACTTAAAAAGTAAGGTAGACTGGTACTAAATTAACACAATAAACGAGGAGCACGAAAAACAGTTATTTTGAGTCCTGACAACAGTGTCATTTACAGTAATTCATAGCTTTATATGTTTTATCAAATCCCCAGTTTTCCTTCACAGAATACTTTTTGTAAAATGGGAGCTATAATATAACTCCAGCCAGTGCTTTCGTCAATGTATTGAAAACATATTGGTGGATGCATTTAAAAACTAAGAGGTCTATAGGCATGCAGGCCATACTCTTTATTTAGAACAACTATTTTACACATTTCATGTTCTTATCACTCTCTCTTAAATGTAATATCATACTTATAAGACTTAAGAGACCGTTCTTCCCCTAACTTTTTGCTACCTAGCAGTTAGTTATTAACTGAAGTTCTGAAAGAATACCAAAGATAAGTCAATCTCACACATCTGTAACTAATCACCATCATTACAAAACTGGTTACATATACCGAACTCAACGGCCTCCTTTTGCATTTGTCTCAGGGGTCCCTTCTCTGCCTAGTTTCTGCCTTGCTACCCCTTGGTTCACTTAGTCTGAACGGGGTTTGAGCCTTGCTGTCCTAATGCCAGGAGGCTGCATAGTAACTAAGCGGGTTAAGTCAAACTTATCTCACCAAGTATTCCAAACATTCTCAAAGCATTAAAATTCTTGGATGTTATTGCCCTTAGTGAAATTTTTTTAGCTTTGTTTTTTTGGTTTAATATTTGCTGTGTCTGTAGTTAAACAGGAAAAGACTTTACGGTATCTTTTTCTGTATACACATTAATGTGCGTCATATATTCAAGAGTAGCCTTCAGCTGTCACTATGTCTTTATTAAGACTTTCTTTCAAGCTATTTTGACTAGGCAGTGTTCCAGTTTAGCCCAGCTCTTTCTGTCTGTAGACCAACAAAAATGTACTCAAGTCAAAATTGACATTTTTACAACAATATACAAAATTACCAAACAATACAACATCACAACCATAACCAACAAAGAGGTCAGGAAAAAACTATTTCGGGAACACATTCTGTGAAAACTATAATAAAATCAATAAGAAAATAATATATAATGAATAATCATCTATCAATTTTCTAACAACTTCATCCAATTCAGGGTCATGGGGAAGCTGGAGTCTATCCTGACAAGCAACAGGCACAATGCAGGATACACCCTGGCCAGGATGCTACTCCATCACAGGGCAAACACATGCTAACACCAGGCCAATTTTCCCAGAGGCCAAATAGCCTGCCAGTAGGTCTTTCTGACTATAGGAAAAAACCAGAGCACCCAGAGGAAACCCATGCAAACTTGACGAGAACATGCAAACTCCATACAGATAGCACCCCAGGTCTGGAATTGATTATGTAATTTGGAACTATTTTAAAATGTATTTCTCCAAATGATGCCTGGCTATGTCATTTTACCTTTAAATCTGTTTTTTTGCTAGCACAGCCATAAATTACCCATATTCATTGTGATTAGTGAATATAGATCAGTCTACTGGTTTAATTCATTGATATAATGCTGTGGGTCTGAAGCCAGAGAGCTTTTCGACCAGGCAGGAAGATAGATGCTGGAATTATTTGGAAGCTACAAATTAACCCTTCTCATTAATTCTGTAGAGAATTAAGAACACTTCAGTTACAGCAAACAGTGTAAATGTTATCTGTAGCACTGCTTCTGATTATTCAGGCTCTATTTTCTAAATAGAAACTCTTGATTCTGACTTGTTTAAACAAACAAAAAGAGAAAATAAACATGTTTTGAGAGAAATAATGTATTAGTAATGGCCAATGCAGTCAAAAGAGTTCACTTATCAGAATACTCTACTGTTTCACTTTCACTATTTATTTGGTCATTCTCCAGGCTGCTCATAATTTATTTTGCTCTTTTAGGGAAATAATTAAGACAATAGACTGCCCATCCATCCATTTTCTAACCACTTCTCCCAACCCAGGGTTGCAGGGGAGCCAGAGCCTATCCCACCAGGCAATCAGCACAAGACAGGATATACCTATGACGGGACACCAGACCATCACAGGTCAGAGTGACACACACACTAATGCCTGGGCCCGTTTTCCCAGAAGCCAATTAACACACCAGTATGTCTTTGGACTGTGGGAGGAAGCCCATGCGAAAATATGGTGAACATGCAAACTCCACACAAAGAGCACCCCAGTTCTAGAATTGAACCAAAGACTCCAGCAATGCTAACCACTGCACAACCGTTCCGCACTTTTACCAGTGCTGAAAGATAAACCTGTTGATCCCTGATGCCTACAGAGATGGACTGACTTGGCTATGTTACCTGATCTAAATTAATGTCATTTACTATGGACTTCTGAAGGATCAAGTAAACACATTAAATAGGAACTGGTTGCAAGTAAGAGGAGGTCCATCTAGCACTTTTAGTAGTTCGTGGCTAATTTATCGCAGGCCCTCATCCAGCTGCTTCTTGAAAGAAGCCAGTGTATTGGCTTCACCAACATGACTGGGTGGATTCTTGTTGAAGCCGATACCTTGGCTCCCTTGTACTAGAAACAGGGCACTTACAGTATCTCCTCTAGTTTCGATCTGTCAAATACTTTATCCATGCCAGCTTTTATATCATCATTTGAATCATGTCGGTTTTGGAAAATTCCCACAGGTATTTAGTTAGGAGATAAAAAATCAAGTACAATTATTGTAGGGGTTGAAGCAAAGGGGATTTTTTCTTGGCATTTTAGTTTTCAAGTATGCCAGCTTCCCCAGTCCCTCACTTCGTAATCTCTATATAGAAATTTAGAAATGTCCTTGTAAAACAATTAAGACACCTTTTGTGTAGTTCTCTGCAGGCAAGGAAACTGCTCAATAGTAATACTTTTGAGCAAATCTCCAAATATCTTTTTTCAGATATTTGTACAGACTCCTGTATCACGAGGATACAGAAATACATGGTAGCATTTGTGTTTTTTTCACTGTAGGAATGAGCTAAACACACTTGGAAAATTTAGTCTACATATGATCAAAAACATTCATGGGTATCAAAGACCGAACCATGTGTGAAAGAGGAGTAACAAATGTCTTGAGTGACCGAAGTATACATTACTGCTTCCTTATGCAGTTCCCTCCTCTTGAAGAATCTGTCAAACATTGTGCACCATCATTACATACAGTAAAGTCAAAACACTGTTAGACCCTCTTCCAAATCAGTCACAAAACATCAAAGCAGAAAATGTACCACCAAGTAAGGGAACGTCACATACACAGATAAACTCCACTTTGTCCCACTTTGCCCACAGAAATAGAAAATGAGACACACAATCAAGGGTATGTGCTCAGCAAATAAAAAATAATAATGGTCACAAACACAGTGCCCCTGTAAAAAATTGATTTCTGAACAGTATCACTAAATGTAGAACAATACTAAGGTCACAATCTGAGCTCTCAAAAACAACCATCAATAAAAAGAACTATCATAGTTAATGAAACCTCCAATTCCTGCCTCAAAGTAAATGCCTGGAAACTAAACAGGAAATAGTTTTTCTTCCAAAAATCCCATTGGAGCAGATGCTGTTCCTTCCTCGTCAACAGCCCTGCGTTCCAGACTTTCCAGTTGTTTGAGCATTAAGCTCCTTTTCCTATTCCCTTATGTTCACACAAAAGCAAAATCAGTTTCAAGATCAGTTGGTGAGCAGCAGCCACTGGACAGCTCGAGTCAAAATCTAGCCCAGCAACCTTTGAGCACATTGTCACCAACCCAGTTTTTACAACTAAGGGCTGCTGCTCTATTGACTGTGTGAGTATAGCAGCCATTTCAGCTAGCAGAGCTGAGTGTAGTTCTTACAGTTTCTTCTTCATTGGGGGTGAAATGAAGTGAGGTGACGATTTGAGTCCCTGAACTTTGTAATACCTTGTGATCTCCTTCTAGCACTTTCTAAGTACTAGCATCTTCCTCACTTTAGAACATGCTGGATTATCTAATCTGTAGCAATTGTGACTGCTAGGTACTGTAACACAACACTGTAAATAGTACTTCCAAGAGAACCAAGTATGTCTTACTTGATTTCAGCACAAGAAAAAATGAATTCTGCTCATTTCCCTGAAAGGAAACTTTAAAATACAATAAATAAATAAATAAATAAATAAATAAATAAATAAATAAATAAATAAATAAATAAAAGCAGACTCCACTGACCTGTGTTGAAAATCATCCGTTTGTAAAGGGCAAAGATCTACAACCTACTATTTTGCATTTGAACATTTTAATGCAATTTTCAACAAGAACACTTACCTGACCCACTCTTGAACTCTGAGAATATAAAGAGAGTCTCAGCTTTGTCAGTCAGCAGCAGCTCAAGCCCTCCTCTAAGTTGAGAGCAGAGAAGCAGCCTGGCTCTTCAAGCACGGTTCCTTTTTGTTGTTGTTGTTTTGTAAATATGATTCAAGCAGCACACGAAGAAAAATCCACTAAATTAATCAAGACTAAGGGGTTTGAAAAAAAAATTGCTCATTTGTTCAGTTCTACAAAAAGAAACATTTTGGCCAGGCATTATGAACATTCTCAACATGCACAAAAATAGAGATGTAAGGAGATTTAAGTGTTAAGGAAAAAAAGACACAGATTACAACAGCTGCTTTTGAACACCAAGCAAGACGTTCTCCCACCACAAGCTATGGTACAGTCACAGACAGTTAGAATGGGAGGTTTGCTTTATATCAAAGCCACCAAAAATACTCCAAATAATTGGGAAAAGGTAATGGACCAACTATACCACTGTGAAGGAGGAGATTTCCTCATTCACAGGGCCCTCATACTTTGTTAATGATCTCTGTTCAGGTGACAGGCATCTACTGCTGATTATATTCTGCTAAAAGCAGTGTGAAAGGCTTAGTTATTCTTAATGTTAAGCCAAGCCAATGAGAGGAACATTTAAGAGGTATTTGTTAGAAAGGTATTCACCTTTGGCCATCTCAGAAATTCTCTCAATGTGAGGATAATTATTGAGCTAAGAAAGTGTACGGTTATATAAATCCATATAATGTACAACCTTAAGATGGACATTGCAATCCTAAATTTAGGAATTTACATTAATTGTAGTTTGTGTGACATCTTAATATTTAGCAATAGCAATCGAATATGACTGTATTTTATGGAAGAAGAAAAACCTAAACTGGTTATATACTTTTTCAATGAGAAATTCAGACTCATCATTACACTGCTACTGACATTTCATATAGTATTTTATAAAGACAAATCAAGACGCACTCATATGAATAAATACATTTCACAGGCAGGGGATGTTTTTCCTTTCACAAAATATGAATACATTTTCAATGTGCTGTTCACTTGGCATAACACAGGATTTAGTTTTTTTTAATCACTTTTACTTAAATTCTTACTACATTGCAAACAATATTTTAATACACCTTATACTACCAAACAGCATGCTATTCTATATAGTGTCATTGTTATTTTTTTTAAATATTCTCTACAAACCTCTGGTGTTTAAAACTCATTTTTCTCCATTTGTAAAAGTCATTTATCGGTCTCCAACATAGATTAAGATATATACATCACTAAAAAACATTTCTGTAAATTTGAGTTATACATGAGGATGCATTTCTCTAATCAGATTTAAGTGCTGCATCTCACTGAGAGCACCCATTCCTTCCGTAACTTTGATTTGTTGTGCAGACCAGGTCGAACTACTATTACTGTAAATAAACATTATCAAAATGGACAGTAATAGCAAATATGGGCTTCAATATTGGCAGAAAATCAACTGATGAAAACTTTATATTCTAAATCCATCATACAAACCGTCTTTAAGTATAAAACAGGATCTCTGTAAGAAGTTTAAATGGAATAATAACTAATTTCTTAACTCACAACTGGCAACCCACTGAAGCTAAGCAGGTGTGAGCCTGGTCAGTACCTGGATGAGAGACCTCCTGGGAAAAACTAAGGTTGCTCCTGGAAGAGGTGTTAGTGGGGCCAGCAGGGGGTGCTCACCCTGCGGTCCATGTGGGTCCTAATGCCCCAGTATAATGACAGGAACACTAAACTGTAAACAGGCGCCATCCTTCGGATGAGATGTAAAACCAAGGTCCTGACTCTCTTTGGTCATTAAAAATCCCAGGGTGTTTCTCGAAAAGAGTAGGGGTGTTGCCCCGGTGTCCTGGCCAAATTTCCCATTGGCCCTTAGCAATCATGGCCTCCTAATAATCCCCATCTATGAATTGGCTTCATTACTCTGCTCTCCTCCCACAGATAGCTGGAGTGTGGTGAGAGCACTGGCACACTATGGCTGCCGTCGCATCATCCAGGTGGATGCTGCACATTGGTAGTGATGGAGGGGAGTCCTCAAAAGCGCTTTGAGTGGAATGTCCAGAAAAGCGTTATGTAAGTGTAAGCAATTATTATTATTATTATTATTATTATTATTATCATCAATAATAATAATAATAATAATAATTTTTGCAGCATATAGACATGTACATTGTGTGCAAAACTCAACAAATGACAACTCTTGGTATGCTAATATTATTTTGCATAACACAAGCACATATTTTTAACATTTTTACTGATCTACAGTGACTAACATTTGCATCTACTAACACCGCTGGAATTGTTTCTGAAACAAGTTAAGTCCAACATTGCTCAAAAGTATTATAGCAGTGTCTTAACTGCATTTTGAACCAAAAAAACTTTCTAATAGCCCACGTTTCTAACCCCTACTCCACACTGCTGTTTCAATGTAAGAGCCTAAAAACATCTATATTCGGTTCCTTTTTCTGCTATGGACCAGAGTTACAGTGATGGAGACGAGATGAGGAAGGAGGAGTTGTCGTGAGGCACAGGCCGAGAGCAAAGATCAGGTGGTGAAGAGGAGGAGAGTAACAGCTCTTCTCAAGTCATTGCCCGCAACCGCAGTCAACTGCTCTCGTGTATTAATTCATGAGTGCTGTGTGATTGCGCCATCTACTGGTGAAGAGCCATGGATAGAGCCATGGATGCAATTCTTTAGCAATGGCTGATGGGGGTTAGAAATGTTTTAGCACATTTAATTCTTTCTATTAAACTATTAAACAGGAAACACGAATTACTCAATTAACAAACACGGAATAAGTCATAATGCGCAACTGTTTCTTTCATCAATTGAACTAGTACGCTCACATGGCACATCAATAAAAAAAATGGAAAAATCCGTTTTAATAGGAAATTAATAATAAGATACAGTTTGCCACTGGATCTGAGATACAAAGTCTTAGGGGCGAGGAGAGAGTTGGGAGAAACGTGCTTGTTTTGTAGGAGCAAGCTGTTAGTGTCACTCTATTCAAGTCAGCCGAGCAGCATGCAGCAATCTACTGAGGTGGCTAAACCTCCCTCCTCTTCAGTGCCCCCTGCTGGTCAAGAGAGAGGTGACGCATATGCTCCTCTTCAGAGCAGCAGGAAAGCACTGCTGGTTCATGTCGCTGGGTGGTCCAGGAACTTAGAACATTAAGATCACTCATAAAATACGCATGTTCACTTTCTATGTGTAAGGGAAGGTGTACACAGAATTTTGCGCTTTTTGAGAATGTTATCTAACAACAGATATAACTCATGGAACCTAATGTATACACATGTATACACTACTGTTTCAAAGCATGCTACGAATTCAGGTGACTAGGCACTGTAAACCTCTACAGCAGAATGGTGAAGATGGAGTTACGATTCAGATAGTTCCAAAAGTAGTAAAACCTTTGATGAACAGGAATCATTTGGACTGTGGCTTAAGGTTAGAATTAAAACGTTCAGTTCAATGTATTTTAAATTTCAAGAATTTTAACATAAATTTCTAGAATGAAAAGAGTCTATATTGACACATTTTAAAAGCTGCTAGGGAACATTGCCAAAATTGTAGAAATAAATAAAAAAAGAGTTTAGAATACCAAATGGCACTAGGGGAATTTTGGCAGAAAGGGAGCTAGAGTAACATGATTTTATGACATATCTGTGAAACTGTTAATTAAAGTGCCCGTATTTGAAACTCAGGCATGCAGATGAAAAAAAATGGAACCTTTTCTGCAACAAAGCACAGAAAGACCTGCAATCTAACATCACCGTTAAACCTACAGTGCTCTGAAATGAACATCTCTGCACTCAGCGTATTAGTTTATTTGGAAAAGGGGGGCATTTTGTGTAATTCAATCACTCAAGAAAAGGTTTCAGCTAATAGCAAGTCTCTCTGATCTATGTTATAGCACAGCTGGGGTACTGCTTATGAGTGAATTTACTGTATATATATAGAAAGCCGTAGTTTTTCTGAGAATGTTCTTTACATTCAAAACCATTTGCGCACTTACACAGGAACAGTACACTGGGGTCTTACATTATATATCGGCACAAAGAGAGGTCAGGTAGTCAGGTAAAAGGAAACAGATTGGTGTTGTACTTTCTGTGTATATGTCGTGTTTAATAAGATCATCGGTTATTGCAATGCACACTTACGACAGTCCACAGTACCTCCGATTCTCAGCACTGCCTGGTTTTAGATTGTCATTAGCTCAAGCAAGATCTGCATCTGTTGGATATGTTAGAGGACAGGCTTTTGTCTCTTCCCCCATCACATGTATTTCCTCAAGTGTTCCTGGAATCATTTATTCGGCTGCCTTCCACACGAAACTGTGGTTCGGTTTCTGCTGCAAACACAGAGCCGGATTTTATTTTTTCTAAATCGTATTAAAGATCAAAGTTTGATTTTTTTTTCATTATATATATATATTTTTTTTTGGATACTAAACGTTTTATTAGTCAGAACAATCATGCATTGTATTTGTATATTAAAGTGTTTTCCCTCTGCTTTTCAGCGAATTATGTTTGTGGTGCAATAGAAATCAGATAAATAAATAAGCATGTCCACAATTTAGTAGTATTTATTATTTCGCAAAGGCTAAAATTATTTAGGAATTTGTAGTTGGGCGGTACAGTATACAGACCTAAATGTGCACTATTATAAAATCAAATAATGCATGTCACAGTCAGCCCTAGGCTTTGATGTGTTTGATGGAAATCAGTTGTGAATATGAATTTTATCTTGATCAACAACCAACATTCAAGCTAATTTCTCAGCATGTTTGGTTAAATTTTTTAGCATCTCTTCAACAATCCTGCTGACTAGAAGCTCACCAAATCTGTCCAGTCACTCAAATCCTGACCGCATTACAACACCCAAGCATACGTCTTTCAGTTTAAATTTTCCGCAGTTGCTTTAGTAACCTATACTGACTCAAAAGTTAGAAGAAACACCTAACTATAATTAGGACGTTAGATCATTATTCTCCTTTATACTCACTGTAAATCCCTTGTGTATTAGTAAGTATACTGTGTAAGTCCATGATCAGGTATCACATCAGACAAACCAACAGTACTGTCCTAAAATGCCTTAGAATTGATCAGAAAACACACACAAACGACTGCAGGTGTCAGTCTGGCTGGCTTGACCATGGAAGCAAACCTGCACTCTTTTACCTTTCAACAGCTAAATTTACAAAATGTCAAGCCCATTATGGTCCAACCCACTTGCTGTGCTGAGACATAGAGCTGAAGGCTCTTCACTGACAATGACATCAAACTGGCTGGTGATGTAATTTCATGCCAGATCCTCTTGTGGTCTTACACCGTAACAGAAAAGTTTAGTGTATATTCAATTCTTGGAATCCACCCATCCATCTATTTCCTCACTACTTTGTCTAAAATAAGGTCACGGGGGAGCCAGGGCCTGTCCTGACAAGAAATGGGCACAAGGCAGGACACACCCTGGACAGAACACCAGTTCACACATTACACACAGACACAAACACCCACACACTTACACCAGGGCCAATTTTCCCAGAAACCAATTAACCTACCAGCATATCTTTTGACTGTGGGAGGAATTCAGAGCACCAAGCGAAAACCGATGTGAATATGGGGAGGTAATGCAAACTCCATGCAGATAGCACCCCAGCACTGAAAGGCAGAAATGTTTTGAGAAGCAGAAGATTCCTGCAGTGGAACAGCTTTACTGAAGCACCCCATATAAAGACATTTTATCACAGGAATCTTGTTAATTTAGGAGTGATCATGACAGGCTGTTAAAGACGAATCACAGGAGGAAAAACGATTAATAAAACGCTGAATAAAAATATTTCTGAGCTGTCAGAAACGGTCTCTGGCTCAACCTCTGCATCCTCCTGGTTACACTCTTGAACCACTCCATTCACTGTAGGCTGATCACTCATCTACATCCTGCACCACGTAATGTGTTACATCTACTGCCAGAAACAGAAAAAAAATTGTTGTTCAAAACAAAAGAGAGGAGCATCATGTCTTAATTGCTAATGAGTTGTTCTCCATGAAAGTGTAATTAAGACGATTAAATGTACATCCCAACAGTTTGGAGGGGGCATTAACATCCGCTAGTGTTTTTTGAAGCGCTGTATTGAGTGTTTGTGGTACTTCAGTTTCCTGCACTGAGACTGGGCAGGTTATCCACTGTGCTGCTCCCAGTGATCTGGGAAGAAATAAGGAAAAGATTAACAAATCCATACTCGGTCAGGTATTCAAAATTCCAAAAGCTTTGCCACTTTATGTATCCAGATTGATATCACTTCATGAGAATGAAATGCTGTACTAGGCCATCTATCTGCTATGTTGAATTCAATAGTTTGGTAAAACTATGACAAGACGGGATGATGATTATAAAGGGACAGTGTACTTAACATCTTGGTGTGTCGTCTCAGGAAATGACAGCTCTTGCCATACGGTCAACAGTGACAAACTCCTCTTACATGCAAAGATTGAACCAGGGAGGCAGCTTCTTGGGGGAAGTTGGGGGGGGGGGGGGAGGGAGGGGTACTGGTAAAGATAATGTAGAAATCTGGACAACAGTTATACAGTACTTTACTTAATTAAATGTGATTTTACGTGTAAGAGCAAGAAGTTCAAGATTTCAATTTGTCCTCTTCTGTTCTGAAATTCTGTTTAACAACGCCATAAATCTTTTTGTGTGTCATAATCATTAAGCCAAACAAGGGATACAAATGCACCTATCTATAACAGATAACAAAAGATAACAAACTTCAATTAATACCTGTACACTACTGCTGCCTAGTCCAAAAAACTGTCCCCTCTATGAGCAGCAGAAGTGTGGAATTTGACATGTCAGGCAACAAAACAAGAAAAGCAACAGTGAGATGAATGGGAAATGCTAAATAGGTTTTGAGTCAGGTGCGAATTGCAAGAATAGAATCAGAATCAGAATAAGTGTGTCTCATGACCTGAAAAATCCCAGAATTCAGTTTGCATTAAAATGCTGCCATGTGCGATTTTAGAAGGAGTCCATTCCAAATGCACTGAAGATCTAATATGGTGTATAACGCATGCCCTGAGGTGTCTGTTACTAAATTAGCCATTGCATTGAGCCCAAGTAAGCATTGATTTTGTTGAATGATACCATTCCCTTGTCATTTTTTAGTCAAAACTGCCTTTTATATTAGTTGAAAACACTACTGTTTTACAGTATCACTTCTTAACAATCACAAACATTAAATAAAAAATAGGTGTGTTGGAAAATTTAGGGTAACTGAACACTATATCCAATGATTAAATACAGTTTTAACTGAGGTATTTAATAAATAACATTAATAAAAAAACATTATTTGCAATGTATACTTGATTTCAATTACTTATGGTCCTGAGACTGCCTCCTGTTTTGATAACAAACTGTCTGTGGATCACAATTGGATGGGTCAACCCCAATCACAGCAGGCTAACAGGTAGCTGGGACAGATAAATAATTGCAAGGTGAGGTATTAAAGAAAGGACTGTTAGTTTGGTGGCATGGTGGTGCAGAGGTTAGCAATACTGCCTCACAATGCTGGGGGCCTGGGTTAAATTCCAGACCTGGAGTGTTATCTGTGTGGAGTTTGTATGTTCTCCCTGTGTTCATGTGCGTTTGCTCCCACAGTCCAAAAACATGCAGGAAGGTTAATTGGCGCCTGGAAAAATTGGCCCTAGGCATGAATGAGAGCATGTCTGTTTATGTCTGTTTGTGTGCCCTGTGATAGACTGGCATCCATCCTGTCAAGGGTGAGCTCTGCCTCGCACCCGTTGCTTGCTGGGATAGTCTCTGGCTTCCCCATGACCCTCTATTGGATAAAAAAAAAGAATGGATGGATGGACTGCTAATTCACCTCACACACACAGGCTAGGATGTGACATTCTGTACAACTCAGAAAACAACCAGCAGAAAAACTCAGTCTTTAAACAGGACAGCTGAGTGTATTGCTGGGCTGTCCTAAGTAAAGCTTCGTTTGTCTCCCCTTTAACTAAATAAAAGAGCACAGCGTAAGCAGAGCTCATTAAATCTGGATGTGTACCAAGAGGGGGGCATAGGGGATTGAGTTACTGAATCTAATTCTTTGCTATAATGACAGTAATAGTAATATAAAAAGCAGGCAGCCGACCCAACCAATTAAGCCTCATGAACATCCTGAACCACAACGTTTTTGTTAACAGAGGCCGGCTGCAGGTGCATAGCAAGAAAGAAAGAAGCAATGAGGGTTGTAAACAAAACGCCACAGACCGTCACGACTTGCACGACACCACACGACAGAGCGCCCGATTTCCCGTTCAAAGAAAACGCATCTTGCAAAAGCAAATCACTTGAGAAAAGACGCATTTGAAATAGTTTGCTAACAATGTCCACGTAATTGACTATTTCTTAAAATAGGCTGGAATCGCTAGAATTTCTATGTGGTATAGTAGAACAGTTTCAGGTTTTTTAAAGGGTCTCCAATTCCAGCACTGACCTGATGGAGAATTGCTTAACGTCTTGGGATTTGATGAGATCAAGCTACAAGGTTTTCTATTTTTCAGGATCAACAGTATGACTTCACACACCATCAAAGCATTTCTGCATTCTTATACAGCTATGCATACAATTCCCTTTTTTGATATATATGTACTGTATATGAAGAGTGCAGGGATTTGTGTAAAAACCTAAAATTTAATAGATATTTAAACCCTGTGTGGATTCTGCTGTACACATCCTTTACACCACACAGTGTCTCTATCTTCTGCACAACATGCATTCCCTTCTCATTTATATTTATTCCTGCTAATAAAATCAAGGTAATTTCTGACTTGTATTACATTTTTTAATTTTTTCTGATGTTAAAAGTTATTTTCTGCCTAAACTGAGAGTTTTTAAGGTATCAAAGATCATAGATAAAATAAGTATATCACATATTTAGTATTATAATAGAAAACTGCTAGAAACTAAAATATACTGCAAAATTTTTAGGAATCAATGCTTAAAATACCTATTCATCAAAGGAGAACTTTATGCTCAAATCATAAAAGTAAAGTGAGTTTGAATTTCTTCCGTGACCTGTTTTTTACAATCTGGATAAAGCAGAAAGTTTAAGGGTAAGGCCAGTTTCTTCAAAACTATGCATCAGACAAAAATCACACTATTTAAATTATCTCCATACTGAGCAATTTGGAAAATTAGGCCCTTGAAAATTGATTGACTGGCTTTTTAGCCACAGACCTAGGTGGTAATGTGCTGCTCACACACATTGAAAGACTGTTTTACATTTACGTTTTGCAGTAATGAGATCAAAGTGGTACAATATGCTTCTGTGGCCAAGCCATACCTTTTATAAGTAGGTTTTATTCATTTATCTTAATGTAACAATAAAAAAGCACTCAGGCTCCATTTAAATTATTCCTTTTTCTGCAGGAAGGACAGAATAGGTATGAAAGGTTACATTCATTCAAATATCTGTTCTTAAAAATGCAAAAACCTTCTATTCAATGAGAAAATAAAAATTACAGTTCACCAGTTTCAGTGTGAGATATTGTGCTGCTGCCTCTGACATTGGGCTATTTAACTTTAAATTTTGTGATGTGACTGAACTGCATTTTTAAGTATGCTGCATAACAACAACAATGAACTATTAAGCATATGAGCACACAAGAAAGTGTACAGATTGCAGATCTTGCATTAGTTCATTAGTTCAGTTCTGTGTACACAGATGAACCAGAATTGCCTGATCAGATCTGGCTAATAACCCTGTAGAAGCCAGAATACTTATACACCACTATGATTCAATAACGATATTAACACATGGAGAAAAAAACAAAATTCTGTTTTAGGTTTAAGTAAGACTGAAATAACATTAGAACGCATGATTTGGTTAAAATGTTTTAGTGTTTCAGCACATAGTGTCGTTTTTAAGTAGTGTTTTTAACACTTATAGAGAGCGAAAACAAGCAGGACTACTGACAAAGACCAGCTTTCTTGTTATAACATACATGTACGACCCAGATGGTTCAAATATCGCAACCTAACACTGTGCACGAGAATGATGTTAATGCTTTAATTTCTTGCATATTATGCACATTCTAATGAGATTCAACTTACCCAAAGACAAGCTATTAATGCAGAGTAAGTGGAAATAAGAAGAAATACCTATTGTGTGCCTTCTTGTCAATTAGATCTTTTTATCATAATCTTGTATGGGGCCCTTTTCTTGAAAGGGTACACAGTATTTTCATGCCACTTGCCTTAATGAGCTGGGTAACAGGCTAAACCTCTGCAGACAGAACCCTTTGAGAGCCATTATGTCCCAGTCCTGCATTGTTCAATTGCTCTAGCATATTTTGAAAATAAACTCAGATAAAAGTATGGTTTTGCACCAACACAATGAATCAGGGCTGTTGCTGTGCCTCATCAAGATTGAAGCAAATCTAAGACAATCTGTATTATCTATGATGTTTTATAGGCTAAATACTGACTGCTTATATTAATAGATTTTTCTATTGCTGGCTGATTTGTATCTAGAACGTGACATATACATTTGCTTTTTGAAAATACAGTATTTGCTCCCAGCAAAGGATGCACCCATCTTTATTTTATAGTTTTTAAGGGGGAGTTTACATAGAAATGTACTGTAGCATTCTTGCCAATTACTGTTAACCTTTCCTAAATGGTAAATATGAAAATGTTCAGTCTGGTTCAGTGTAGATTAATGAATAGAGCTGTGGTGACATGCTACTCACAAATATTCTAATATACAGTACGTTAAACAGCGGGGACTGCTATTCATCTAGTGCTTCCGCTCTGATAAAATCAGATTTAACCAATTTATCTTTAATAATTAATCTATTTTTCCTTTGAGTTCACTCTGCACCTGCTGTATAAATATCAATATTTTGCACTTTCAGGCAGCTCATTATGCAAAAGACTAATCTACCTAAAAGTGCTGTGTATATTCTAAATGTGCTTGGTCTGCCAGATTGTGTTCTTTGTGTGATGTTACGTAGCTTGTCAGTACCGCACATATTAATATGGCATGCATAGCTCTATAATATTATATTCATTACCTGTATTGATCAAATATTCCTTCGTATTTATCTGTTTATTTTAAAATTTAGTTCCCTTTAAGCACGCCAGAAGATTTCTTTCATCTCTGCCAGCTTGCCACTATTTTGTGATCAAGCATGCGAAAACACAGAAACGCTAGCTCTTTTGCAGACTCTCATCCCCTTTCCCTTTCCATTCACACTGTGAACACTACAAAAGTGGCAAAAACAAACTTGGCCTCATAGGCAAAAATGAAAATAATCAAACGAAGGCTCCCCCAGATAGATAGATATTTTATTGATCCCGGGAGGGTAATTGCAGTACAACAGCAGCTTAACACAATCAACACAGCAACAGTGTAACGAAATGATACAATAATACAACAATACAATACATACAATACAATCAGTACAGTCAGTGAGAAGTACACTTAAAAGAGTTGCTCACAGTCTAGAATATACAAAGAACAAACCCTATCATGAAACAGCGAGCCCATGTCTGCTGTGGGCTCTTTACGAAGGAGAAACTGCTCCCCATCCCAGACAAAACTCTGAAGAGACAACATTCATCCCTCCAGCAGGCAAATTTCTTTGTCAAAAATAGCACCTAGTTCCTCTTACTAATTTACCCCAAACATCATCATATGGATGAAATGCATGGAATGGCTTAAAATAAAATCAGCCCAGGCCTTGGAAGTTTTTCCAGGGTGGAAAATATCCATTAAGGGAAGTCCCTTAGTTCAATGGAAGGTAATGACTAGATAATTGGCCTTTTTATTTATGCACACTGGTAGCAAAGACATTAAGCTTGGCGCCTGCAGTGCCTGGAATACACTCTAAGCCTCTAGCTTGGTAACCCTTAGCTGTTTACTGAATACATTGAGAGAGCAAAGCAGTGCTGAGACAGATGTCTGCTCCTGGCTTTACTGCACAGCTCCACTTCTGTGCACCTTTCACAGCTGAAGACTCTTTGAAGAGGCCTGAGATAGGAACAGTGCAGCAGGGGCCCCAGGACGTGAAGAGCATTCATTAAAACATGTAAATAGCCCCTACAGCGCCTGGGTTTGTTACCTCTTTCTCCTTTCTCTGTACTTTATCCTGCTCCACACATAGGAAGGCCTTCTGTCTGCCAAGCCAGGGAATTCACAGGGCTCCTGAAAGGTTGATGAGATTTTTTTTCTGTGTATGTATGTTTGCATTTGGGTCTTTCAGTGAAAAAGAGCCTTCCAACTTGTTATGGATGGGGGGTGGGGAGTTGGGTGGGGGTGCTGGTAGATTGTAATAGTCTCTGTATTCAATTCGTGACAGGAGAGCGTTTATGTCTGCCAGTGTTCATCATCTACTGTATTTGTTTCAGTTTTTTACACAGATCATACTCGATGTTGATACTTGCAGATAGATATTTATTGGGCTACTTCCCTCAAATGGCCATTTGGCTAAAGGGCCTGTAACAGAAAACTATTCAGACTCTTCCAGCATATCCACTGTTTTTCTGAGAAGGATGTCAACAAGCAGTGTAACTCAGTTTTGGTTCTCTCTGATAAGAAGGAGAAAGTCAACCTCTTTGGAATGTAAGAAGCAAAGAATAAATAAAAATAGTCCACCAGAAAATCAACTAATGAGTGAGACATAGTTGCTTATTTCAGCCAGTTACTCAGCTGATGGGGCCGCAGTGAGAAATGTAGCTGGAAAGAAACACTGTGCTGGTCCTGGATCCCTCACTGAACCCCTCTGGCTTTCTCTTCTTATTAGTAACTGATATAATTGAACCCCCCCCCCCCCCACACACACACACACAGACACACACATCTCCCTCCCGCCTGGCCTCTCGTGTACAGTAGCTCAGTTCCCACTGTGGAGGGCAGAATCCTACTTGGCGAACAAGAAGTCTGAAGTGACGCCAACCACTTGGGCTGACTTGGCAGAGCTAATTCTCTGTGATGCATCTTGGGTTGCAAACATGTTTTTCCCTGCTCCTCTTTGCTTATACTGTATGTTTTTTATGCAGAGGAAATGAACTAAAAATCACTTTTACCTACAAACATAAAATATTACCAAGCTGACAAATTATTGGTATAAATTTATTGATGACTTTAGTAAGCACATGCAATTCATATTCATTAATCAAGCTAATGGCAAATCATAGGCCCAGATAATGTAGTGCACATCACTTTTAAGATATAAGGTGATGGTCACCTTTACAAAATATATAATTAACAGTCACTATGAGTACTACAGAATTACAGAGTGTTATACTCCAAGTCAAATAACAAGAAACACACTTTCAAGGAACCATGTTGACCATGTTGTTACGTTTTAATGTTTTCCCATCTAAACTGAGATGCAATAATAACTAAGGATGGTAAATGAACACCACCTTGCTACAAGCATCCAATAAATTTCAAATCATAAAGTATTTCAATAAATCTGCATGCTACAGAAATCAAATGATAATGTTTTTACTGTCAGTAATAAGAGTTCACCTTAGTGAAAAATAGGACCTGCACAGACAGTATGTAAGACAAGAATTTAAATAAATGAACTAAATTTCTGGCATCTGTGTCATGAGATATTATACATGGCACAAGTCCTCCTTCCCAAATATTCACTGTGAAAATTCACTAAGTGAAAACAGACTATAAGGTTTGTAAGCAGAAGTAAAAAAAAGAGCAATGAAAATGTCAGTATTTCAGGATGATTTCTCTGGGTTTTTGTTTCTGGGACTTTAAGTGCTATTTTCAGGTATGTTACCTGGAAGAGAGTTAACTGTCTACACTAGCCTACAGTGCTTAGGGCCTCTCTGTGTGTGTCGATCCAGAACAAATTAAAACTCGTCTGGTGTAAGAGGTGCTGGTACAAAACTGGGGGTCTGGGTTGACCCTCCTTTGCACTGCTGTCACCTCCCCTTTCCCCTTCCTGCTGTGTGGGCTTTGTGAGGCCTTTGTAACCATTTTGTTTCAAACATACGGAGGGATTTAGGAAAGCACGGCCCGGCAGCTGATGTTTTTGTGAAAGAGTTCAAAAGGTCAGGGAGATTGTGTCGTGACTAATTCCCCCTTTGAACGTCTTCACCAAGGAGTCTATAATGATGGTGAAGAAAGCAGAGGGGCTCAGCGGTCAGATTATCATACAGCTACCACGGAGGCTGCTTTCGTGTTACAGACGGCCTCCCTCCTCGCTTGGCTGTTCCAACAGGAAAAGAGAGGGAACGCCTGCCGGTCTAGAAATCTGCACTGCAGACAGAAACGTCTGGAGAGCAGTGAAGATAGACAGTCGTGCACCTGACTAAAACCGTCAGCTACTACTGCAGCAGTCCAAGTCTTTCATTGCTGTGGATACACTGGCACACTAACAGTATAACTTCAGATAAATACTATTTTAATACCTTGCCTAGCCTATTTTAATTTCTAGGGCAGAAAAAAACATTCTCGTTTTCTTTTCATACTGATGTTGCTAGATTTGTTGCTAGATCCGGAATGTTACAATTTTAAAACAGGGGGGAATCTGTTTCTTTTGAAGAAACCCACTTGTTAATTCACACAGTCCACATAACAGCAAATCTACCTCTGTCGAAAGGATTGTTGTTGTCTGCACAACAAGGATTGTTTTCGGTGCCCTGACGTGCCTTTGAACCAGGAAGCGCAATCTCATTTTCAGCGCCATGTTAAAAGTAGCTTCTGGCGACTAAAATGTTAAATTTTTCTGCCATGCTGTCTCGCAATAATGCCTTCATTTGCCCGGACTAAGACAAGTACCTTTACCAAATCACATAAACAAGACAAAAAAAGAGCTTCTAGCTTTTAATTATGCAGCACAAAACAACATATTTCCCCCTTTCATTACATCAAACTCCAATCAAACGTGTTCTGTTACTGCAAATTTGCCTATTAAATGGACCACATTGGTCCATCTCTTTTGGTTTTCGAAGTGTATTGTTAAAATGGACCTCCTGCTAGGAAACCTATGACAGTCTGCAGCCTAGCAAAGCTTTTCTTTCCACCTCATTTAACTGCATGCAAGCTTGGCCAAACAGTGTTAAGTGGGAAAGTACATGCACTGAAGAGAGTATGTAATTATGTCTTTAGTGAAAGGTAGCCATCAGTGTCTGCACCTCCCCTAAGGAAAAGGACTAGCCATAAAAGTGCAGTCTGTACTCTTCCAAGCAAATGTCAGGCTCTTCCCCCTGTATTAAGACTGGACGGACTTCTTTTAGCAATCAGAAAACAGGAGAGAGAAAAAAATTTGGCTGCCATGGAGAATGGCAATCAGGGCTGTTTACACGTCTCCCTCACTATGTCCCACAATACTCAATCAAGCCCAGAGAATCCAGGCTAATTGGCTACCTTCTGTATCCTACAGCAAGTGCGGCAGGAAGCAAAAGGAGGGTAAAATGACTTGTTTGTCGCAAGTTTCAATAAGAACCAGGGGAGGTGGGGGTATAATACTCCAGCCACCCCCTTCTACCCTTTCCCTTTCTCTTCGTTTCTTGCAACTGCTAGAATCAATGAAGGATTACCAGCCTAGCCAAGGTCTTTGTCAGCAGCACCCAGCGCTGTTCTCCCAATTTAGTTCCAGCCCTCTGTAATCCGGCGGTAGCATGGACTTTTGTCAGGATCCAAAGCTGGAAACAGAAGCAATCGACAACAGACGAGCACAGTTGAAAAAGGTGGGAAGCTGGGTGTCATTTCAATGAAGTAGACAACTGTTTAAGTCCTGTTGTCCAACAGCAGAGTTTTAGACACAGATAAACAATGAGAATCCCTTTCAGTGTTGTCCCATCCAGGGTGTATCCGGCCTTGCGTCTGTTGGTTGCCGGGGTAGGTTCCTGTATTGGATGAAGCTGTTAGAAAATGGATGGATGTACATTTTTCAGAGCTCATTTGTAAACTGTTCAAGAATTATTTGTGCATTTCAAACACAGTGCTAGCATGAATAAATTAGGTGCTTCAGAGCCATGCATAGGTGTCTAAGCATTGTGTAAAATGAACTGGACAGAAGCAGAGTGTAGATTATTCGAAATTGCTTTCCAATCAGACTTGATGTCAAATGCATGTACATTTGCATTTTAATGCAATTAAATGACAAGGTTGATTTTTTTTAAAATTCACACGTGATATTTGCAGATTCCGAGCTACAAGTTATTTGGATTTATTTTTTAAATACAAACAGGTGGCTTCAACAATATTTCAAATGTGCTGTGAACAATCTTCAACAACATTCAAGCTAAATTCAGATCCTTTAGAATCACAACGTGTGCTCTCAATGCACTGAACCATCACCATGAATGATCATCACACACTTTCAAGTGCAGAGGAAAGACAATTTTTGCAAGAAAAGTAGGTCATTTCCATCATGCAGTTGGTACTTTCCAGATGTATCCTTCAAAACAGAATAAAGTGAACTGTGTATTAAACTGTAAACAGAATAAAGTGAACTGTGTATTATACTGTACGTATCATTATTATGTATCTATACCTGTAGTCAATTATAAATAATTAGGTAATGTGATTATACATTAATGTATAGATTTATTAAGGGAAATGTATTTTTGTTTGCCTTGGATAAAGGCGTCACCCATTTTAAGACTATTCTAATTCTAGGTATGCTTCAATTATGTATGTTTGTTGGCACTGTAATTACTACAAAGTACTGCAGTATATCTGAGAAACATGCAAGATTATTTTATGGGATATTAATACAGCAAGGCTATTGTATAGGGGTACAGTGAGGAGAAAAAATAGTTACTATTTTAGGTTAAGGTTTAGCATTTAGTAAAGCTAAGGTTTTGCATTAAAGTTACAGTGGAATGTTTCAATGCAGTATTGCCAATATTAATCCCAACAGTTTTAATTCTATAAACCAATGTTACCAGTGGGGAACTCTGATTTAGAGACCCTCAATCATAATAAACCTGTGGTTCCTCTCATGCTGAGCAGTTACTATCTCCACAACACATCATCAGTAGGATAAAACTGACCTGTTGCACGATGGCCTAATCCCAGCTCAAAACAAAAAACATGAAAAAAACAAATACATTTAAAATCCATTCATGATATAAGTCCATGTCGCTATGAAAAACCACCATATTCTCTCTGTAATAAATACCCTTTTAAGTAAACACATTTCTATTAAGGATAAAACTTATGAAGTTCCAATGAAAACTCTAATAATAATGATATTTTCTCAGTTCTTTTGTAAAAGGTGACTTTTTACCCGAACATTGGCTCAGTGTTAAGAGTTCTCTGGATCAGACTTATGATGAGCAGAAATTCCAGCATGGGGCTACAGCAGCTACATTTTCTTAGCTGTGATATAGTGATTCATTGAACTGCTCTCATTCGGCAGATTGCAGTGCTTTGAAACAGCAATTTAGCACATGCACTTGAGTGCAGAGGATTGGAATTAGTTTTACAGCCTGCAAACATTTACATTCCTATACAGAACACACTCATCTTATTTAACACCGTACAATAATTAGAATAAACTAGAAAATGACAGCGCAATGCCATCATCTTTGATCACTGTTCTGAACTCGGCAGCTGTGAGGAGATTCAAAGTGCCAGAGACTTCATAAGATGAATAGTTTTTAAAATCTTTCATTTTTGTGTTTTTACCTGTAAATGGTTGAGTAACACTTCTACCAATCCACCGGGTGGCTTGAACACTGCCACAATCAACATAACACTTATGGCATGACACCTCCATACCATTTAAACTCTCCTTGTCAATACTGTGCATTGTAACGCATACGGCCTCCATTGCTTGCGAGAGCTGGCTTACCAGAACGGTGACATCACCGCCCTTCTCTGTGGATAGCAGGGACCGCAGCCGTCGGGCTGACAGGAAAGAGGCTGGGTCCCTGTTGAGTGACGCTGGAGGCCTGGGTTTGAGTCCCCGACGGTGGGGGGCTGACCTGATGCGGCAGCGGCGAGGGCGCCTACGTGAATCCTGTAGCTTTACAGTATGAATGCTACAGTCATTTTCTGGGTGTGAGGGGTATTTCCTCCTGAAGCATCTTGTACTGTAGACACCAAAGTATGAAAACAAAAGCACAGATGCATCAGAAACATATACCTCTCAACTCTCTGCCTTCCAGGATGTGGTCTGTCTTGTTCTCTGAGCCATGTCTCTCACTGACAGGCCACCTACAGTCATGGTGGCAGCAACCAGGTGGTCTGCATGGCAGGGCATGGTCACACCTCTTACTGTTAATTAAAGTCAGGTCATTAAGTGTTTGTCACGCAGATTCTTCAATAATTAATTTGGACAAATTAAATGCTACACAAAAACTGAATACTCAGAATCCAACATTTTTATTAAATTACATGATTTGAACTCAATAATACATCTCCATGAACAGTACAATGAACACCAAAACCTTCTCACAAATTAAAATGTAAATAACAGTACATATTAGCATGATGAGCTACTGAAGTAAAACTGTTGCATTATTGGGCTTTATCATTTATAAAATAAAAAAACCTTTAAAATATTCATATTTACAATGACAAAATGAAGAATTGTAAATGTAGAGCTAATGGAAGTATAGTAAGAATACTAGTACCAGTACCAGTTCAGACAGAAATAAGTAACATAAAACCAGAAAGAACTCAAGTAAAAGAGTTTGAAAATAGTACAAAGCAGGATAAAAAAACATGGATATACAGTAAGCTCCCTCTTAATTCCCACTTTTATCTAATAAAAGGGAAAACTGTCACAGAAAAATAAGTCAATTATTTCCCTTTCCTGGCACAATGGATGGGAAAACAACAAATACTTCCTATAATGAGCTCTTGATCCAGTGATAGCATCATTAATATAAACCTGGCATTTTTTTGTGAAAGTTCAAGTAGGCTGAAAAGCCTATTTAACATTCATGACACAATTAACGGATTAAAATGGATGAGATGCCTATCAACACTTCTACTTTTGTTTATCGCAACCGTATTTACACGGCCATGCCTCGTTGCGATGGCCCAGGGTGACAGCCTGGCATCTTATCCACCCTGCTCCCAGGAGGCTCCTTGACAGGCTTTATTCACACATCTGGAATCATTTCCAACATCTGGAGACCACCGAAAGGTGCTTTTACATTCATGCTGGATGCAACCCTTTCAGATTGCAGCTTTCTGGAGCAAGTCTGTCAAAAGTGGATCAGGCTCTTCAAGGAAGCCAACTGGTTCATGTTAATGAAATGGCCTCTCCGGGCAGTACAGTTCGCATCGCTGTCTCTGTGATGGACTGGCATCCCATCCAGGGTATATCCTGCCTTGCACCTATTGTGTGCCGGGATAGACTCTGGCTTCCCTGTTACCCTGAATTGGATGAAGTGGTTAGAAAACAGATGGATGAAATTGTCTCACTTCTGTATTCTGTATACTGTCACTTC
Source organism: Lepisosteus platostomus (assembly GCF_059453375.1). NCBI lineage: Eukaryota > Metazoa > Chordata > Actinopteri > Semionotiformes > Lepisosteidae > Lepisosteus > Lepisosteus platostomus. The sequence goes on from NC_142620.1 coordinate 22,059,402, forward strand.
TGTATTAATCTGATTGGAAAATACCCATTTATTTTTCTGCCATACACAGTTGCAGTCATTGTGAACACAACATGCACTACTTTATTAAGTATAATAAAATTGTTTTGTGAATGTACACTTACTGCATTGGACACTGAACATTTTCCTGAGGTGATTGAACACTAGTTTGTTCAAACAAGTGGAAGTTAAAATTGTCATCTGTGAATTAATGTAAGTGAAAAAGTGCCAAAGCTTACATCTGCAGCATTAAGTGAGAACAACTTTTCAGAATCAGTTTTGGATTTTTTTTTCAGATAGGCGTGTCACATTTTGAACTGCATGCGTGTTCTTTGCTGGCCTTTATGGAAGAAACTGCAAAAAGAATACCTCCATAGTTCTAAGACAGACATTCCAAGAGTTGTTTTCAATCAAGAGCAACTTTGTATTTTGTTTAGCTGTAGAATGTGAAAAGTATATTGTTGTATATTGTTGTTTAAATTCTTAAAAGTTCACAGTAGTAGACCTTTTCTGCTTTACAGAGACACTCTTGGCAGCAATAGAACAAATCTGTCTAAGAGACTTGCATGGTGATTTTTGTTTTCCTTGACTCTTAAGATGTATCAAAAGATTGATATTCCAGAATGTTTCACTAAGACAAGCACATTATTTTAACATATTTCTGCTATTTCACCTTTGTCTCAGCTGCACACAGAAATCTTACCAAGTAAAATTGTCTCTGAAACTCATGACCCGTATGGTCAGTGATGCCAGTTTTCCATTTTCAAAACTCTGACAGGAACGATGAAAATCAGCACTTCTTAGTCTCTGTCATCTTGCTTAAGTAAAAAAAAGGGTTCTCCGCGTCTCATTACTCTCCTTTTGTTTTCAGTAAGTAGCACATCTGAGCGTCTGTGATTCTGAATACATTTCTCATTATTCTTCCGTAAAAACAAACAAGCAGTGAATTAATAAGAAAACAAATCACTGCGCCATGTGAAGCAAGACTTGTGAGAAAAAGAAAAGAAAAGCATCCAGAATTCCATCTGCACTCTAATTGTTCCATCTGGACCAAGCAGTTAACTGAAATTGAGTTAGAAAAAGAATGCTGTCTTTAACAGCTGATACAGTAACTGTAGATACACAACCTTCGTATCAGAAGTACCCATATTGTAGATTAATATGGCTAGTTTAGTGTCTGTAGTTAGTGAGAATGTGCACACTGTCTTATCTGTTTTACATAAATTGTGTTCATTAATATTCTTTCCCTTTAGAAAGGGTGTACTTTCTCCCAGGCAGAATGCTGATTCTGACTCAAAGCAGGCCAGAGATGGCACATTCATTGGTGGATTTCTACTGTTGTCTGGGTGCCAAAATAAGTGGTATTCCAGTGCTGGGCCAGTGCCTCTCATGTTGTTGGACCAGCCTTAGCTGTTCTAGAGGGCTACAGGCAAAACATCCTTTAGTTGTGTAAAAACTCATGTGTAATACAGTAAGGAAAAATCAAGTTGAAAATCTGTTTTCTCTCATTTTCCATTTAAATATGTTGTGTACACTGAGAAACAAAATCGGCAGACTTTTTTTGTCTTGCAAATGTCAAAACCCAGATATTTTACAAATATAATTTTCAGCCTCCATACTATAGAAATTGCATGTATTTATACACATACATTTTCACACATCCACAATTACTAACAAAGCCTTGTGCTCAGCTGTACCTCTGTAGAAATCTAAGGCTAATAGAGTGTATTTTGTCTACACTTTTTAATCTACTACAATTTATTGACATGTGATAGGCTTTCTATTTCCAAGCTTTCAAAAACAAAGATCTATGATTATTACACGAGTACTATACACACAACAGATAAATGAGACTTTTCTGGAACTGGATGGCATTATTTTCTATTAAGGATTTGTTATGCAGTAAAACAGGAATATAAGACTTGCTATGTTTTTAATAATATAACTCTGCAATTAATTTATGTACACATATGGTACAGGAATAAAAGAAGGCTCTCTGAAGGGTTCTTACAAGTATCTGCTTAATAAAGGAAACCATTTTTTTCTATATGTACTACTAAATTGAGATAATATAGGTTTCTATGTTGTTAATACAGTTTTTTATTGGCAAGATAGCTTCAACAGGCACAAGGACAATGCAATATGCTTCCTTTTCATGTTTTTGTTTCATTTCAGTTATTTTTTTTCCGGGTGACTGTATCATTTATTCATGTTCTTCAAGCACGGGGGCTCTGACAAGGCCAGAAGATAATAGGCAAACTCATTTATTCCGAGCTTTTTGAGCGATCATGTTTAATTCGTGATGACAGCTGTCTCCCATCCATTAGCATTGCAAATGAAGGCATTGTGAAAGGGACAAGCTACCGAGCATGACTCAATTAGCTCCTGTATCCAAACGAAGGCGCAGTGAATAGGGCGGGGTGGGTGGAGGGGGTGTCGTGGGGGGCCTGTTGATGTTGTGGGGCTGGAAACGGACATTAGTTGCCCCTGCCATTTTGTTTTGCTTCCTCCCTGCAACCTTCTAAGCAAAGAAAAAAACGAACACCCAGAACCACTCTCAAACTGTCTTCAACTTTAGTTTGGAATCGGTGTGTTAGAAGGAGGTCTGAGGTGAGGGTGAGGGTGAGGTCTGGGGGGAAGGGGGGGTGAGTGGACTGGGGCCTTTTTTCTACCCCTTTAATTTACCTCTCCCCTCCAAAGCACAGCCTGAAAATCGGCCGGGGAGGCCTTGTTTGTTTGTCCATTTGGAGTGAAGGTGGAGTGACAGATACTATACGGTTGTGCAACTTAACCAGCTGGAGAAGCATTCTCTGGGGGAACCTGTTGGGTTGAGGCTGTTGGTTGAAACCCCTCTGGGCTACTGCATTCAGTGGCAAGGTCTCTTTTTACGACAAAATATGTTGTACCTCGTGGAACAAAAAGAAACCCAGTGATTCCACATAGAACACAAGACCTAGACTTTTTTTTTAGGAAAACCCTTTCAGTAATTGTTAACAAATGCATGAATACAAATGTATGGATTATTGCTGTAATACTGCATGTATCAATGTCTCAAAACTCTCCCTGAATTTAAAAGGCAAATTTGTCATTTTTTTAAATTCAAACTTTACAAGCACGCAGTGTTTCTATGCCATTCTTCTGCATGAAACTAGATGTTTTTTTTAAAATAATTGCTAAGGAGGGGAGGACTTTGTTTTTGTGCTCAAGCCGAGCCTCATCATTATTTATATTGTAAGGGAGAAGACAAAAATATCATCGTCCACAATACCATTCCAAAGGGCCATTGTCATAGTAACCAAGCTGCACTTAAAAAGCAGCACAATAGAATGAATAAAACACGCCAGACATCATATCCAATAAAGAGACATTCATATACATCTTAAGCAGCAACAAAATGTGTTTTTCATTTTGAAAAATTAACATGTATTTTAGACATGAATAAGAGGGGGCGTTGATTATTGCTGACTGAGTAAATCATTTCCTTCACTGGACATGTTCCTTGATATTTTGTCCCCGTTTTGAAGTTCTTGGGTCAGTGCTGCTGTGTTATTTTGATCTTATGCAAACGTGGTGTACAAGTTTTGTACACCAGATGCTTTTGTAGCTGTGGAGGGGAGAAATAAGTTGTCTTTACCTAGAAGGCAAAACTACATTTAAGCTGACTTTAATACAAAATACACTTGCAAACCATTTCACAATCCCTTTGCCCCTAGCTGCAGATAAAGTCAGTATCGACTGATTACAGGGGAAAGGAGAAGGTTCAAAACTTAATGAAAATAGGAGAACTGTTTTTCAAAATCTCCCTTGCCTTAATATTTCACCATGGATAGCACATATATTAAAATTAAATACTCCTGTCATATTTTCTCATCCTGGGGGGAGAAAAGGACATTCACATTGTTTCATTGCAAAATCGTGAATCTGACACCCTTGAAAACCATGACTTATGGTGTCTTCTTTATAGTAGATGCAGTTGGGTTTGGAGAATCTATAAAGAAGTTATGTCTTTTTAAAGAATTCAAAAGCAAATCCCAGACGGTAATCAAAACATGAAAATTGTTATCTCTTGTATATTTTTAAGAAAGGAATTCATCAGGCTTTACCTATCAAAATATATTCTCTGTGCCTTGTATTAATATTCAGTTGATTAGCATTATATATATTTCCTATATCCCTTTATACAGATGACACATTTCAAAAATCAGATATGAATTTTTTATTATTCATTGTTTAACCAGCACATTAAACAAATTGATTACTTGTGTCTTGTATCCATGTTCTGAACTACAGTAGACCCTTTGACGCTGAAAACAAAAATACCACCTCTCATTTCTTTAAAGATCCAGGCTAAATTCTTATAATTCTTAGAATACATTTGAGTTAAATACTTTATTACCAAACATTTAAATGAGACACAGCATATGGAGTGCAGATTTATTTTGAACCTCAATAGAAATCTATGAAATTCAGTAATCCTACCTGACTTCAATTAGTTACATCACTAAAAAAATTATCACTTCGTGGGGTGAGTGGGTGTTCAGAAAACCTAGAAGAGCTATCATTGTCCATCAGCTTTGGTTTAACAAATACTATTTAATGTGGCTAAGTGAATTACCACATTAATGAGTTTAAGGAGGTCAAATCTCCCATTAGTTGTCAGTTTTCAAGTAGTTTTATTTACCTCCAGGATAGGCATTTCAGGCATTTCATAATCCTACAAAGTAAGAACAACATACGCATACCACAGAAATAAATTATTGGTCTAAAGAAAATCGATATTTTTTCTTGTTTTTTTATAAGAACATTAATTCTGCAATTACATTGGGCTGTATTTTACTTTGCTTTCACGTTGACTGGGAGTTTTAAACTAGAATATGTTGTTCCGTTTTTATATTTTAAGAGTGTTACACATTGAAAGTACCAGTTTTCTCAGAAATAGCAAATGCAAAGAACACTGCATTTTCCTTGGTGATCCTCAATCGAAAGATGGCAGTTCTACTTTCTAAAGAGTTAAGAGGGTGTTTTTTTAAGACCAGACTCATTCAAGGAAATTCCCCGACCGACAACTTTCCCAGTCTGACGACCGCTGTTTACTTTGTTAAAGACACAATGGACAGGAAATGCCGAGGTCACACGGCCTGGCCCCTTATGTCAGCTGATTTATATTGTATCAACCCGACGGCCCCTCGCCAGCACTTTGGCCTGAAGTATCATTTGTCGTTGTTCTCTTTTCTAAATTACTGATGGATGCCCATATAGGTGAAAAGTGCTGAGCGAGGCCGTTGAAGGCACAATCATTTTAATGTTGCCTGTCAGCCTGTCAATTACACGCGGTTTCTCATAGTTCAGGGAAAACCTTATATCCCGGGATACGTCTGGGACCCGCCTTTCACCACTAAACAAACCGGCAAAGAACGATAACTTAAAAATGTGAGATGAGGACCGATTAATGACGTGGGCTGTATTCCTGTGTATCGAGAGTGGATTGGGCTTTATATCTCCAAACCTTTTATCCATCATTAAATGAACAGTGGTAATGGCTGTTGGATGTTCAGTGAAAACGTCAGCCAGCTTGTAAGTACAGTAGCTGCAAACAATGGGGGGACCAGGTGTAGACTGGAAAAAGCCGTGAAAAGTGCATCTCTTCCAGTTTTTTTCCTCTTAAAAGGGTTTAATTCAGGTTTAAGGCTTTATTGTTTTAAAAATAAATGAAAACAGGGCCCAAAAAAAAAACGTTTTTACAGTTTAAAATATACTTTTAAAAACTTTTAGATGTAAATGTAATTATTTGTAATGTTTTAGTTATTTTGCGCACTAGATCTTCACGTAATTGAAGTGCATGATTTCTTATACTGCAATGCCATCATGAATTGTTTTTCATTCCATAACAGGAGAGCATGCAAGCTCAGTTAACGAATAGTTAACAATTTAGTTCTGCACTAAACTCATCCCCCAGCACAGAGAAGAAAAAAATCTATTTTAAGACCATATGTTACAAGTAACTTCAAAGCAATACTGTAACATTGTAACACTGTAACAAAACTTACAATACTGTAAGTTAAACATTATAGGTATCCATAAAACAATTGAGGTTGCCTTGCATTGGCCAAACTGTATTGGTATGAAAATCAAATTACCTGGATATTACTGATGCTTTTATTAGATCCCTGGCATATTAAAATGAGAAACTGAAATAAAAATAATACCTATGACAAAAGTTACGCACAGAATGGATCAAACAGGCACTGAGGGTTTGTGGGGAAAACACATGATTCTGGACATTCTGGGAGTGATGTTTGCAATATGCTAGAGGTTTTTTATATTAAAAGAAATTGTGCAATAAGAACACGTTAGTGACACCAGGAAAATACATTTAAAAACCTCACGTTAACTGCAAGTTGAGATCCTCATGTCAGTCACCTTCTACAACCAAGTGAGCAATCTCCTCTTGTTTCTTGCATTCTTCATTACCTAATAAGCTCTCAATAGAGGTTAAAATGAAAGAGATTGAAGTAAAGTGATATATATATATAAAGGAACGTATACGTAATATTGAAATTACAAGTAATAGTCCATCAGATGGCTCTACCCCATTTTCCTAAGTTGTAGGAGACACCCAGCTGTTATAGTTTAGGCACCAGAAAGCAAAGGAGAAAACCAGGAAGAACTAGGGAGCTTGAGGACAGCTGAAGAGAGCTAGCGTGAGAGTAAGATGTCGGATCGGTAGTGTAATGTTCTCTACAACCAAACTTTAATATACTGTATATAGTTCATTGTTCCACACCTGCCTCCATGTCATTCTTTGCTTCATGTGAAGATACAACAGAGATGGCTATCCAGAACTGTGCCAGGTTCATGTGGCACTGTTTAGGAATATCTGACCATCCATTTTCCAACCGTTTTATCCAATTCAGGGTCACGGAGGAGCGGGAGTCTGTCCCAGCCAGCAGTAGGCAGGATAAAACCCTGGACAGGATGCCACTCCAATCAAAGGCCATATACAGACACAGACACGCTTACACCTGGGTCAATTTTGCCAGAAGCAAAGTAATAACCTACCAATATGTCAATATGTGAGAGGAAACCGGTATATCTAGAGAAAAGCCACATGAACACATGGAGAACATACAAACTCTGCACAGATAGCACCCCAGGTCAGGAATTGACCAGGGCCCCACTGCAGAGATGCAGTAATGCTTACCATGATGCCACTGTGCCTCCCCATTTAGAAAGATCTGTTATCAAATAAGGTCAAGTGTGTTACATTAAAGGCAAATGCCAAGTAGTTTTTTTCCCATGGTCATAAATTTGCACTTATTTCTGACTGCTCCGCCAAGATTGCAGCAATGTGCTTACTTGTTTCCCAATCAAGATACTGTACACAGAGGATTGTTCAGTATGATATCATGCTTCTATGGTTTTGAAATTTGAAATTGCTCCGTTTGTTTTATTGTATACCCATCATATTTGAAGCTGCTATTTGTTTTAAGACAGAAGCCCTGTAAACCACTCAGGAGAAAATATAGACATCTACTGTCGACATTATCTGCTGATCTGTCCACCTGCAAAACCAATAATCGTTTGACAATCTGCAAGTTCTACAAATCCTTACAGGAGAGTTAGTGACAATTAGAGAAAAATATGACTGGTATATCACAGGAGTTGCTGTTACACTGGCAATTGAGAGGACTCTGGCTGAATCTGTCTCATGGATCCATTTTACATCTACCCCAGATGCAACCTGCCAATGGCAAACGTGAAATTGCTAGAGCTAATTAATATTAACATTCCCATAAGCCATAGCAAGGTATGCTTGCTCTAGCCCTGAATGGTGTTTCTTGTAACATATATGCAAGTCGGTTTCGCTGGTCAGCTGTATCATGCCCTAATAAGGGGTGTCTGTGACTACTTTCTTTTTAGAACAATTAGAAGTCTGTTTTTAAACTTCTGTTTACCAGCAATGTGAAATGGTCATTTTTTTCCCAAAATGTCCATAATTCACAGTGACTTCTGTTTAGTCTTGACACCATAATCTGACCACCATGCACGTTTTTTCCTTGTAAAATAAATTAGATGGATAGAACCAGAAACAAGCCTTTGGAAATGTGAAAAAAAAACCAGATTATCATGCTTGTAAGATTTGTAAACATTTTGGTAAAGGAATGGTGTCTGTTACAGGCTGCTATTTGGTTAATTGTGCTTTTCTTGTGTTTTCCCGCTCTGTCTCGTCATCTCTTTTTGATCCACTGTGAGGATGAGTATACTGTGGGAAACCTTGTGAGTTTCCAGTCCCCGCTATGGGAAGCTGAGGGACAGAAAGCTCACTAAGTACGCTGGATGACAAAGGGGGTGCTCATTGTAACATCAATAATAATATTAGACTGGGAACACCTGATGTTGTGTGGAGATCACACAAGGAGCTAGCTGCCATGCTTTGTCAACCCCCCCAGTTTGGAATAGAAATATATTGATGTGATGATTAGTAAGCGCTATATGTTTTGATTTTCTTATATGTTTTTTCACAAGCAAACTTCAGTTCATACATGTTTTGTAACAGATAGGTAACAAAATCTCTACAATCTATGGGAATACTGCATCATACAATCATATTTGACCTGTCAACACAGCTGATTATACAATAAAAATCTGTCAAGTTAAACAGCGGTCTGTGTTGTTGTGTAGGAGAAGGTTAGATTTTGCACTACACTGTGTGTTTGCACAAAGAGGGTTGCTGTCTCATGGTAAACCTTCTATGTCTCTTCATTAGCAACCTCTCAGCCCAAGCTAGTGTCAGCTGACCCTCATTCAGCCTCAGTCGGTCTCACCTGGTCTCAGTTGCACTTAAACACAGTGAGGACACAGCAGGAGGATGTTGATCGCAGACTTTTATCCTGCACCTTCCTACATTGAGGAGCCGTGGTAGCTCAGATGGCAAGGGCGTTTAGCTCCTGACTGGAAGATCCCACGTTCAATCCCAGGTAGGGGCAAGCGATGTAGCTCCCAGGTCCACTCAGCCTGCTTTCCAAATGAGGACTGGGGGTTAATCCTTCTGGGGGTAATAAGCTGGCGTGTGATGTTGTCCATATCACCTCCACCTCTGGTGCTGGATGGCCTGAAAAGGGGACCTACCCTACCTACCTACATTGAGTCATGAGAGCAGTGTCTCCAACCGCAAGAGCAGGTCCCTTTAAAAGTAAGCAAAGAAACATAAAGAAGCCTGTTATTCTACATTTAGCGTTCTGAAGCCCCCTCTTGATCTTCATGATTAAATTGCGAGCTACTGTAAAAGGCAACCTGATTGCATGCAGGTGTGGACGAAAGTTATATACAAAAGATCTTAATTGAAAAATAAAAGTGTTGAGATGAATTATATTTTTGGTGTGCTACATATACATCCTCTTTTCCTAAGTTTTCTGCAAAAAGCAGTGTGCACAGAAAAGTTAGGGGGACTCTGCATGCCTGTGCATTGTGAAACTAGTGCTATAGCAACATCTGTTTAATTGATGTAGCCTCTCACTTAATAGGAGAGTCATGTGGACAGGTAGGTCAGAAAATGCAAGATTTGAAGTGCCAAATCATTTAAATATGAAAAAGTATTGGCATATTGAAAGTATCTGTAAAGAAAAAGAAAGCATTAACCATTTCCTCTCCGAAATATGGAAGGAAACAGACTGCTATTCATACTTTTGTGTGCACCAGACATTCAGAATAAAAATACCATCATGTGTAACATGTTTTTACATGTGCAACATCTTGTGTTATGTTTATTTAGCTGTCCTAAGTGTATGCACATTTTCTTCATGATTTTAATTATTAATAGCTTGGGGCTAAATATTAATTAAGACATCTTTGAAATAGTACCTTTTAAATTTACTTTCACTTCAATAGAATCAGCTTGGATTGATAAAATTAAGAACAATGAAAATTAGCCTTGGTTGAGTCAGGGAATGTTTTGTTTGATGCCTTACATTAAAAGATCAGTTGTTTTCTATCATCTTTTAGTTGCGTCAGTGACATTCAGCCGGCCAGATAAATGAAAATAAACAGGACCCGCAGGCACAAACAGCCCAGAAAGATCGAGGTTCAGCAGGTAGACCTTGATTTCTGAAATCTTCTCATTATACTGTGACATGAATGACCCCCCCCACCTCGGGAACCGGCATCCATGGGACCTACTCGCATTCCTGCACTGTCCCAGAGTGTCCGAGTCAATTAAGAAGACATTGTCTCCTCCCCCAGGCCCACCCGACATTGAGGCCACCCAGGAGTCTGGCCTGATCACGCTCAAAAGCATCTCTGGTGGCCCATTGAAATGCAGTCTCCTTAAAAAAGAGAAGACTGAATAGAGAGTGTCGCCATGTCTCTGCTGCCCAGTCAAAACGGTGGCCAGCTGACACAGAGAACAGAGCCCCCCCACCCTCTCCCCGCGCACACACACACACAGCGCCCTTCCACAACCCCTCACAAAGCTACGAAGCGGAGTCCCTCAGTGATGCCGAAGAGGGGAGAAAGAACTCGGTGCCCTAATCTTGTTCAGAACAGGCGCTGCTCTGTGCAAAGCCTTGATTGCCGGGAAGGATCACACAAAGCACTGTTTACTCTGCATTCTTCTGCCTCTTAGCGCAGGGCAGCCTGGGTGTGATCACCCGCCACAATTAGGAAGGGGATTTCTCCCGCCTCTCCCAGGAGCAGCCTGTGATCTGCCGACTAGCAGTGTCCAGTGAGGGGATCCAACAGGGTTCTGCATTTAATCCGGCGACGACAACACAACACGCTCCCAATTTCTTTGACCTTATTTTATCTCTAAATTTCCTCTTCTGTATATGGTGTTATTAGGACGGGTTGTGTTAAGTTGTGCGGACTAGCCAACTGTGGGTTACCGAACTCTGTTAGTTTGTTGGCTTAGGCAAAATAGCAGCCCCTATAGTAGTTTGCCTGCTGCCTGCTGAGGGAGGCTCACAGTTACAACAGTTAGAGCTGGCTTGCTCTTTTAAATGGACCTGACTCTCCAATGGAGATGGTTGCCTATGATTGCCATTCTTGGGTGCTGTTATTTCTTGTAAAATCAGCTACGCTTTCAGAGATAGGAAAAACTGCCTGATTAAGGTCAAAACTAGTTGCATCACATACTCTAATTAACAGCTTGATTCAAAAAACAACCAGATGACACTAGTCAATACATCAGCTGATTGCTACTGACTCAAGAGCATAGTGCATTTCAGAGAGACTATTCCATGATGTCAGCAGAGTATATTTTTCTTAAGAGATTTCAATGTCCAACGTTGCATCACATCTTCACTGCTTTGGAATGAGTCAGGTTTTCCTCTTGAATGACACTAGTGCGTGAAACACTGCCTGAGAAGTCTGCATTCTTTTATTCATTGCAAAGCACTGAACCGCATTCAGATTTTCAGGTTCTGACATCTTGGCTGAAAGTTCCTGATACATCTTTATAATGAACGTAATTAATGGCATCAGTCCTTTATCCTCAAGCTTCCTATTTGTTGGGCTGGAGGTTATAAAGTAGAAAGGATGCACACATAGTTGAAATGGTTGTGTGACATCATATTGTGTGACATCACATTGTGAGACATTACGGATGGTGTTCCCCTCCCGCCACCTAAAATACGAGGGCTGAGACTGTGCATTCCAGTGAACTGTTCTCTTGCAGGAAAGCGCTCAAAGACAAACCCCTCAAGCAGCTCGATGCACGGATAATGAAGGGAGAGTGAGAGAGAGAGAGGGATGCAGGGGACGGCGCTTACTCCTGTGAGACATCAGAATGAAGATGAGGAGGGGGAGGGTTGAAAAAAACCAGCGCGATATGAAACATAAACAGCACAGGCCCAATCGGGGCAGGGTTTCGCTCACTGCAGAGCAGGAGATTGTACGGACAAAGAAAAACACTTTGATCTCTTGAGAACTAATTACTCATCTCTGGCTTCACTGTGCTGTCTATTAGGTAGCTTTCTCCTCAGATGGAGCTGCTCTATTGTGGAGGCACTACAGAAAATTTGACATTTTGTATCAAAGACTGGCACAGGTCTGGACCACAATAACAGGGCAGAGGGAGGTTAATACAGAGAGGAAAGAGGAAAAGGGGGCTTTTTATGCAGTGGATTAAAGTATCTGTCGAGTCGTACTGCCCCATATTTTACACAGAAGCCTAATAGCAATTACAGCTCTTTTTTACATGTTACTACTAAATTCTTTCACCAATTTGATCAAATTGCTGAGAGAAATTGGCACAGAGACGTTATTTCCCAGAGACTCCATTTTAAATAATAAGGGCAATGCTTATAAACAGTAAAAATGAGCTTCTACCTGGGTTTATATCTGGGAGTAATTTCATTATATAAATGCTACCTCTCCTTTCCAGATCTTCAACAATTTGTTTTCAGATTATTAGCTTAGAATTTGGTGTGGATTCTCAGACTTTTTCCACACAGATCTTGTCTAAACAGAGATATTATATGTGATTGCTAATATGAAATGCCTTTGACAACAGTGCAAATAAATACCACAAAGTACTTCCATCCCCAGCACATCATTAATCATATGTTTGTAGCAGTTTCTGACCTTTTTTGCTTATGAAACAAGTTCTCAATCCACTAGAGCTGATGACAAACACTCTGAAAATATTCAGTCAAGGAAAAAAACAACAAGAGTTAACAATAAATACCAAAACAGAAAAAAATCTAAGGAAACAGACAATGGGTTCCCAAAAGGTCTGCTCAAATGTGACTTATTTAGGTTTCAGCTCATCAGTTCAGTGGACAGAGTGCAAAAGATATCAACCAGAACAACATCAAACAATCCTACAGTATGTGAAGGCCACAGCAAAACAATTCACACTGGTGCTTTGTGTCATTGTTTGCTTGTGGTCTAAAATAAGAGCTAACAGAAAGCTCCTTCCAGATGAAAAGAGATAGTTAAGGGTTCAAGGCTGTTGATGCATGACTTTCGATTGTCCAGATAACATTTTTCTTGGAGTGGGTTTCAGACAGTGAGGATGAACTGAAGACTTGGTATTGATAAATTGTCATTCTGACAGAAGCTCCTATTTTTAATGGTTGTCTAATTGACTGCAAAACTGTAATGAAAAAAGTGAAGCTCAGGAAGCCCCTGAACAGGAAAAGGTGCAGGTTGGGTTCCTACAGCTGTGGAGTCAGTGTTGTCACTCACTGCAAGTAGAACTACTTGCCTTGGTGGAGTGAGGGGGCCAGGCTGTCTTTGTTATAATTTGATGTTTTTTGTGAAAGGAAAGAGATCGTTCAGATGTCTCAAAGTCAAAAAAAGAAAGCCTGCTAGGGCTCTTCCATCGACACTGAGAAAAAGAAGAGAGCTCTTCTTTGGAAAGCAGCATCAGGGCTGAAATTAGGAGATTTTTCTGAATTCGCCAAAACATGAGGAGAGCATACAAATAAATCAGAATGCACGCCTTCAAATTTAAAAAGTGGAAAAACAGTAGAGATGTGGGAGGTGGCGGGGGTTCAGAAAATTAATATTGAAAATCGAGTTGGAGCACTTTTAAAAAAAAACCTGAAGCTTTTAATGACCTCTAAATTCCCTGCCTGGTCCACTTTACAACCCATTAAGCCCTAACAATGGTACTCCACTTTTTTTAAACCCCAATCTTAATTAGCTCTACTAGATGAAAAGATACTCTGCCCTTGTTCGCGTTTGGGCCTACTGGTAAACATGTACACTAGTTACCATGGTGTCCCATTCACACACCTCCAGGGTGTTGAGAATGTCATTTGTTACAAGAAGCAAAGCAATACAAGAGGTGTCCTGGGACCAGACTCCTCTGTGGGAAAAGTTTCAAGTGTCAATATACAGGGCACCTCAACACCATGTAAAATAAGGAGGGGGGTTGTATATTCCTAGGGCTGAAGTATCACCAGGGGTCCCCTTTCTTGCCTTGTATTTAGGTGTTACTCCTGCCCCTTAATTTAGCTTGAATTGTTTCTTTTTTGGTTGAACCTTAATTTTTAAATGATCAGGCATCTAACAAAGAAAGGTATCTATAGCACAAGTATGGGGAGAGAAATGTAAATAAAAAAACACTCTGACAGATTCATCTGCTGGAGGAACTTGGTTTTGCCTCGTTTCTTGCTCAGAAGAACACTGTGAGTTGATGGATGAGCTGGAGTTTGACGTGAGAGCTTGCTGGTAATCAGTCCTTTCCCTTTAATTAAAAGTGGAAAATGAGTTAAACTTTTTTTCCTTCAGTTTAATCTTTGCTTTCTGCTACTTGGGTGTTGTGATTATAGAAGCTTGGAAATACTAACATTCACACAAACATGTGGAATAAAGTATTCTCCCAACTTCCCAGTGAAGCAAAAGGCTGAAATGTTTATACTGGATAATATGATGTATAAATGTGCATGTCTCAGGCCTCAGGACTGGACATGATGCTGAGAGGACAGGAAATACTATTCCCTTCTATTCTATTTTCTTCCTTTGAAATGTTTCAGCTACCCTCCACTCGACAAGCCGGAGGAACTGAACCCTTTTAGTCTTGAACTTTGAGTTTTGGAATTATCTGGATTTCTGCGTGTATGGCTCCTAAAATGTGATCTGATCTTCTTCTAAGTCATAATAATAAATACAGTCTTATTTAACAGACAATACACACAGCATTTTACATTGTTATATTTTTTTATTGAACAAATGGTTTAAACAATAATGGTCATTGATGGAAAAAGTACCTATTTTATTGTGTGCACTCCCATTCTTTGTATGCTTTTTTTGTGTTGTGTTGATTTATACTAAACAAAAACCTGTCACAAAAAAGGCTGGCATCAATCACCTAAACTAAAGCAGCTAAATTATTACATTATTATTAGTCAGATAAAACGAAAGTGTCTGAACAAAAGGAACTCCACAATGAGGATGTCTTTTGCAGCTCTACAGTGCTGTAGTTCACTTTTAGGTGTTACATGATTAATTGGAAACATCTAACACCTCTGTCCAGGCCTGAAAAGAGTTGGACACCTTCTGCACCATGAATGAAGTGTGCCTTCTAAATCAAATTCAGAAGGCCTTCATGTGTAATTAAAACCAGGATAGGAGACTGAGGGCCCTGATTGAGGTGTTAAACAGAGAAGGTGCCAACCTAAATTAGGACTGGCAGCAGTCCTGACTTGAGTCCGAGCTGCTCTCCATGGGTGATCCCCAACTCAACCATGACCCACACAGCTCACAACCTTCACTGGATCTCCAGATCAAAAGATCAGCCCAGTTTGGAAAGAAAACATGGGGTGGATTTGTCCAACAGGTCTCTATTACGTCACGGATAGGCTGTGACCCTCAACTGAACAAGCGGTTATTGAAAGTGATGTAATGATCATGATGTATCTATTGCTAGGATGTCTACAGGGAAGTATTACATGATTTCAGTGGGTCTCCTTTGGAAAGCAATCACTCTTGAAGTAATCCTTGGGCCAAACAGGCAAGGATGGGGATGGTTTCATTTAAAGAATGGTTCATCTGAGTGGGGAGATGGGGGCATCTATGAGCGTACTCATCACTTAGGGGATGGGGTGGTACTGACTTTTCCAAAACTTCTAAAGCCTTATTTGCAGGTTTTAAAAAAACAAATGCAGGTTTTCGGGGTGCATGATACAGGTCACTTGACATTTTTGTTACTGCAACATATTGCAATTAAAGAATCAGTGGCTCTTATCCAACCTTTCAGTGTGTGTGACAGTTTCAAGTGGGACTGTTTAAACAGAAGGGATATAAAAGCAGCTGATGCTTCAATGAAAAACTCTTATCCTGCAGATCAGACACAGGTCAATAGTGCCCTCTTCTGGCCAAAACAATAATATGTCTTTGAAAAGGGGAAAAATGAAGCTCATAAATTAAAGATAGATTGATACTTTATTGATCCCGTGAGGGAAATTGCAGTGCAACAGCAGCATAACACACACAACACAGCCACAGTGTAACGAATTATATAATAATAGTACAATACATACAATATAATAGAGTTACTCACAGTCTGGACACACAAGAACAAACTAGAACAGAACAGTACACAGAAAAATCGTATCACACATATGAATATAAATATAGATGAAACTATAGATATAAATATAAATGTATTGCACAGGTCCCTGGCATATATTGCACAAAAAATGGTTGTAAACGGGAAAAAGAAAGAGAAAGAGAACAGATGTAGCAGTAGATGTGTAGATGCGTTTAGAAGAGATATAAACTTCCTAGGATCACCTTTTACCCTCTTCTTACTGTACAGTCACAAGATAAAATTGTACCCATAGATGTGATTGGCACCAGTTTCCTCAATGTGTCTGTACAGTAGCTAAAACAGGACGTTCAAAGTAGAGCAATATCTGCTCGTTTCATAATCTTTGAAGCATGCACAAGTTAGTAGCACAGTATCTCCTTCCTAAACAGAGATTACTGGTTCAAAGCCATGCTATGTTACCAGCTGTTACAAAGATTCCTCAAAAATAAGCACAAACATAGCTGCTGGGTTGGGGTAGAAGCTGATCTCTTCTTGCTTTGCAACGGTTAAGTAGCTTGATTGCCAGTGTAGTGTTGCAGCCCCAGTGGCAGTTAGAATTGTTGAATCACTGCTGTTGGGGATTAGTTTTGAACCGATGCAGTGTGTAGTTTGCATGTTTTCCCTAGGGTTTTTGTGGGTTTCCTCCAGGTCCTCCGTTCTATTCACTGTACCACCTCAGAGGCATTGGCTCATTGGCTAGTCTTGGTTGTACCCCCCTGGAGTTTCCTCCCTGGTCCCCAAGACATGATCAAGCTTAGCGTCTCCAGATCACTCACCTGCTCGTGCCCACAGGCCCAAGTGCTTGTTTCCCACGGCGAAGGGTGCTGGCTAAAGTGCTGGCGAAGGATTTGGACTAAAAGTAAACATTCAGTGATGAGACAAACAAAATCAAAGCTGACCTAGACAATTTTATTGAACATCAGACAAGAAACGGTAACTTTTTTTAATACAAAGGTTTAAAAACTTTAAGCCCTTTAAATTGCTTAAACAACTTTTTAAAATTGTAACCCCCGACACACAATGTTCTTTCTGAATCAAGAAAAGCAAGCAATGTACGCAAACACAAACATTATTTCAACGTGACTAGTTTACAAATACAATTATTTTTGAGCCCTCACAAAGCAGGCCCAAGTTGATACAACTTATTCAGTCATCTCCTACGCAATCAGGTAGGCTTCTCAAACGTGCCAGAGAAAGTATATTAGGTTGCTCTTTTGAAAACGTATGTTCTTGAAAAATACCAACCATTTCCTAGTTACTTTAAATAAATAATTTGCATTATAAAATCCTGTCAAACCTTCCACCACCATTACAGAGCAATTACCATATATTATATATTTCTATATTTTTATGGCTTAGCCTTTATGTACAGCATCAAGAAAAAAACACTTTTTTCATTTTTTGTGATCCACAAATAATCAATGTTCTTTATCAAATACGTTAATACACATGAAGTTCTAGCCCAGCTAGAAAAAAATGTAAATCCCTATTTTCAACCCTCAACATTTCAATTTACTACATA
This sequence comes from Lepisosteus platostomus, assembly GCF_059453375.1. NCBI lineage: Eukaryota > Metazoa > Chordata > Actinopteri > Semionotiformes > Lepisosteidae > Lepisosteus > Lepisosteus platostomus. The sequence goes on from NC_142620.1 coordinate 22,076,957, forward strand.
ATAACTGTCATTTTCCACATTGAATACAGATCAAAGTGTTTATGTACTCAGGAAACTTTGACAGTCACTGAAATTAATTTTTCAAACAGGCCTGTTGAACAAAAATGCCCATTGACACTGTGTACTGCTGCATGCTGACAGGAAGATACCTCGCTGTTTAGAGGGTGCAGCATCCACACACATTCAAAAATACTTTATAAACCCCCAGTAAATTAATATTGGGGTGGCTGAAGTCTGTAATCCAGATGTCACAAGTTTCAGGTTGGGTCATGTAATTTATGAATTTATGTCATTTATGTGAACACACATAAAGCTGCTGGACCTGATGGTATCCCTGGCCTGGTACTCAGAACATGTGCCTGGCAGATAGCTGATGTCTGTACCAACATCTTCAACATGTCCTTGGCCCAGGCCACTGTACCTACTGTAGCTGCTTCAAGACAACCACCATCGTGCCAGTACCAGAAAATCAGCCCCCACATGCCTAAACAACTACCGCCCTATTGCGCTCACCCCCATCATAATGAAGTGCTTTGAAAAACTACTTATTCCGCACATTAAAGCCAGCATTCCAAAAACACTGGATCCTCTCCAGTTTGCCTGGAAAACCGCTCCACAGAGGATGCAATCTCTATAGCTTTACACACCACACTAACCCACCTGGATAAAAGGAACACCTACTGTATACAAGAATGCTTTTCATTGACTTTAGCTCAGCATTTAACACCATCATACCCATAAAACTTTCTACCAAACTCTGGGCTCTAGGTTTAGATACAACCCTCTGCATCTGGATCCTAGACTTCCTCACCAGCAGACCCCAGACTGTCAGGATTGGCAACCTCACCTCCAACACACTCACCCTTAACACCGGTGCCCCTCAAGGCTGTGTGCTCAGCCCACTGCTTTACTCCCTGTTCACCCACGACAAGTTCAGCACAAACACCATCACCAAGTATGCTGACGATACCACAGTCGTGGGCCTGATCACTGACAACGATGAGACTGCTTACAGGGAGGAGATAAAACAACTCGCAGACTGGTGCTGAACCAGTGTAACCTGTGTAAGTTTAATGCCAATAAAGTTGAATTGAATTGAATGTAAGGAGCTGGGTGGTGGTGCAATATGGTAACTATGGTAACAAGTCAACCAGCAGCTTGCCGAGGATTGGCTGGCCAAGGGCTATAAGTGAAACAGTGACCCCTGCAGGCTTGTGGTGATGTCAGCGTGGGGCGCAACACTGCCACTTGTCACTGAGCCCCCAATACATCATTGCAGAGCTTGGAGTGCCTGATGGGTAGGCAGGTCGAAGGAGACTGTCCTCTCCTTCTTCTTCTCTTGCAAGTAATGCCATGAGCCACACCGTAAACAGAAGAAAATAAAGCTTACAAACAAGAGGAGGTCCATCAAGATTGTTTGGTTCCAGTATCTAATGAAGCCAAGCATTTCATCCTGCTCTTGAAATAAACAAAGGTATCTATCACCTTCAACAGCATGACTGGGAAGCTTGTTCCATACACCCACAACCCTTTGTGTAAAGAAGTGCCTCCTGTTCACACTTCCTCAGTCAGTCAGTAATTTTAAATTCAGTGGTTACAAAGTAAAAAGTAACCAGAAATATTTAAAAGAATTAAGAAAGTGTGCCTTCACTGTCTTATAAAAAGATCCCCCTCATGATAAAAGAAGAAAATGGTGATGGATTTCCCAAAGAGCTCTACATCCATCCAATCCCAACAGAAGTAATGCCCACAAACCTTACAGAAACAGTTGCATGGCATGGCAAGAGGTTTTCACCATCCTTTTAAAATGCAGTTTTTTGGTGTGCCAAGAGGCTTTACTCATGACACTGAGGAATTTTCATCTCTGATTGCCCTTTCAAACTCCTTCACACTACTGAATGAAAGCAGTCGATGCGTTATCTATTTCCTTTCTGTAAGGTTAATAATAATAATAATAATAATAATAATAATAAACTTTATTTTATATAGCGCCTTTAAAGGTGGCTTCTCAAAGCGCTTTACAGGATGACAATAACAATAAATAAGAAGACTACAACAATAAATAAGAAGATTTCACAAGATAGGACACAATTATAATTACAACAATACAACAATAACAATAGAGGAGACCGTGGAAGGTGGTATTAAGAAGAGCAGAGGGGTGAAGAATGGAACCAGTTAAGTAAAGGCTTTTCTGAAGAAGAAGGTTTTGAGTCTGGATTTGAAGGAGTTTAGAGAAGGTGACTCTCTAATATCCTTGGGCAAAGAGTTCCAGAGCTTGGGGGCATAGCAGGAGAAGGCCCTGTCGCCCATACAATGTAGACGGGCTTGGGGGACAGTAAGGAGGGCAGAATTTGAAGAGTGGAGGTTGCGAGGTGGGGAGTAGGGCGATAAAAGTTCAGACAGGTATTGAGGTGCCAAGCCATGTAAAGCCTTATAGGTGAGCATGAGGATTTTAAAGTCTACGCGGAATTTGACCGGAAGCCAGTGCAAGGACTCCAGGATAGAAGTAATGTGAACACTTGCACTAGACCTGGTCAGGATTCTGGCTGCTGAATTTTGGACATACTGCAGCTTGTTCAGAGTAGATTTAGATACCCCAGGGAGTAGAGCATTGCAGTAGTCAATTCGAGAGAATACAAATATGTTGATCAGCTTTTCAGCCACAGTTAATGATAGCAAAGGGCGTAGTCTTGCGATATTTCTAAGGTGAAAAAAAGATGTTTTGACAGTATGCTGTACATGTGGGTCGAATGTTAAGCCAGAATCGAATATAACCCCAAGGTTTTTCAATTTTGATTGAAGCTCAAGTACAGAGCCATCTACAGACAGGGTTACAGGACTGGCTTTACGAAGTTGATGGGGGGTACCAATAAGCATGACTTCAGTCTTGTCACAGTTAAGATGAAGGAAGTTTTGAGTCATTCAAATTTTTATGTCAGAGATGCAATTAGATAGAATAGAGACAGCCACATCAGTGTCGGGTTTGGTATGGATGTATATTTGAGTATCGTCAGCGTAAAAATGAAAGCTGAGGCCATGTGATCTTAAAAGCTGACCAAGTGGGAACATGTAAATGCTGAAGAGCAAGGGGCCCAGTATTGAGCCCTGGGGGACACCAGACTTGACAAGACCAATTTCAGACCTGTACCCATTGAGAGAGACAAAGTGACAGCGATCAGTGAGGTAAGACTTAAACCATTTGAGGGCAATGTCAGAGACTCCAAACACAGTCTCGAGACGAGAAAGTAAGATGTTATGGTCAACAGTGTCAAAGGCAGCACTGAGATCAAGAAGGATGAGTATGGAAAGAGAACCAAAATCAGAAGCTATTAGGAGATCGTTGGTGGCTTTGACTAGGGCGGTTTCTGTGCTGTGAAGTTGATGGAAGCCAGATTGGAGGGGTTCGAAAAGGTTGTTTGTCATGAGGTGGTTATGTAACTGAAGTGTGATAGCACATTCTAGAATTTTAGAGAGAAAGGGTAAGTTGGAGATGGGGCGAAAGTTGTTAAGATTGTCGAGAGCCATGTTAGGCTTCTTTGGCACGGGAGTAATAGCAGCAGTTTTGAGGACCGTTGGTACAATGCCGGTGCTCAAGGATTCATGTATTATATTGAGGACAATGGGACAGAGAGAAGAGAAACAGGACTGGAATAAAGTGGTGGGAATGGGATCTAAAATATATGTGGTGGGTTTCATGCACGTAACTAGTTTGTTTAGGGATGCTGAGTCAAGAAGAGAGAAGCTGGAGAGACGGGAACCAGAGAAGTTGGATGAGGAAGGAGGAGGTATGGAAATTATATCCGTAGTGGAGAGAATGTGATGCCGGATGTTGTCAATCTTAGAACTAAAGAAATCTAAGAATGTGTTGCAAAGTTGTGATGAGGCAGGTAATGTGGTAGGGCAGTTTGGCTTGAGCAGTCTGTTGATGGTGGAGAAAAGATGTCTGGGATTGTTTTGGTGATTTTCAATGATGTTAATGATGTCTCCAGAGTTGTCCCCTTCAATTTATCTGAAGCTGACCATTTACCATGACTGAAGAGACCAACTGCATTTTAAAGTAAGTTCTATTAAGTTCAATTACTAAGTTATAAGTATACAAGAGTTATATGTGTTAACAAATCGAATGTGCACAATACTACAAGTACTGTCCAGTTGTACTGTAGGTTTATTTCATACACCTGTTTCTTGGTAAGAGATTAATGCTTGCTGTTTGAGCTGCTGTTCTATGTGTGGCTATGCACTGAAAGAAAAGGGAACAGCTCCCTCTCTATAAAAACCTGGGCAGACCTTTTTTTCCCCCTGAGAGCATCTCCCTCAATGGCAGTTAAAAAGCTGAAACATCTACAGATGCCATCCCTATGTCTGGCTTTCTTGATGGTTAAGACATAAGATTACATTACCCAATTAACTGTACTGCTCACAGGAAAATAAATGCTCTACCAACAGACAAAAATGGAAACAGCTAGATATAGTCATGTTATTTTATTTAATAACTAGGTGTAGTAGTAGGAGTAGGAGTAGAACTATGGTTATCATCATCATTCAGAAAAAAAACACCGGCTGAAATTATAAAGTGCATCACTAACACATTAACCTTTCCCTTTTGAGCTTCAAGTCCAGTTCATACTGCATTTTTTGGTATCAGTTTTCTAGGCCCAGATTGGATAATGGCTGGCTACTCTTTGGCAACGCTGAAGACAAGCACTGCACTCTCTAACAGAATGAGGAAGCAGAGTGTGCACAACATCTCCAAATCACACCCCCCTGCCCTTTCGCACTGAAAAATACATTTTTTGTTCAACAACTTTCAGCATTAAAAAGCTGGTAGAGCAGTTGTGGATTAGTTTCATGCTGCTTATATTAAAGACAGAGTAAATCTATTGCGTATTACCTAATTTGTTCAAGTGTCGCACTCAGCAGCTCACTTCATGTTTATTTCAATAGCTTTCTTTCACCAAGAAAAAAGGAGAAATTAGTTGCTATTGTGCCCAAACACCTGATGCTCTATGATATGGACTTTAATAGAAACCTGACTGAAGGACATTGCTTTTCTGTTAGATCACTCGCAACATGTCCAATTTAACAGTCATCCTGATTAAAGACATGCACAAGACATTGTACTTGTTATTATTTAATTAGCATCTAGAGCAATGGTTCCCAACCTTGATCCTGGAAGAACACAGTGTCTTATTGCTGCAGCGCACTGCAGTTCTTGATCACAGGCTAATTTTTCTGTTTTTTATTTGAGACATATTTGTAAACATGTTTTCAGCTCTTAAAAGGTCCAATGGGATCTGGAATTGGTGTGAACCCTATACTCATTTCTGAATTTTAGAAAGGCCTACATTTAGGTATCCTGCCTGTAATGTAACCAACTTGATCTTTACAGAAGGAGAAAGTTCATAATGGGAGCATAACGATGCAATCATTCCCATTGGGGGTGTAGCTGATACAGAGTCACTCCCACCTGTGCCCATCATCAATTGATCAAATAGTAAGAGCTATTCAGTTGGAAGTCACATCAATTAATCTGAGGAAAGGATGGGTAAAGATCTGTGTGCAGACATTGTGTGCTGAGTACCCATGAAGTCAGGTATTTTTGCTGTACTCAGGATTGGCTGAAGAAAAATTTTAAACAAACAAGAAACTCGATTACTATTGGAAATTCAGAGCTTAGTCAGCATGACAACTAGCATTGCTCTGCCTCATCAGGAGGGTTATTTAAATCGCATAATGGAGCCCATTTATAAATTAATTAAAAAAGAAAGGTGATTCAGTGAGGAAAAAAACTGTTAAATAATATCACCTGAAAAAGTCAGATAATCTCTATATTACTGTTTGGACCAGAAAGTAACTCGCTCACAACTTCAACATCTAATTCCACTTTTTTTTTCCTAGCACAGCAATGTCTTCAATATCTTAAAGTACCATAAGAGTGAATAAAGAGAAGCTCCAGCTTCTTGCCTGTCATGGACATCGTCATCTGATTGCTGTCCGCAAACTAAACCAGTAACTTCTGCTACATATATATGTACCTAAATACTTCTTATATATATATGTTTTTTACCAACGTGTATAGATAACTTAACATTCTCTGCAAATATGTTTATGGAAAATAAGGTATGTGGATCCCGGCATAATTTGGATTAATCATGGAGTGTCGGTGATACACTCAAGCGACTGAAGCATAAGCATTAAATCACTTCATTAGTGAGAGAGCAGATCGGGCGCAGGGTGTCATTACTGCACTTCTCTTGTGGTGACTGACGGAAACCTGACTTCATAGAGCTTCACTGACTTCACGAGCTGCTCTCCCTTTGGGCTTACCCTGAGAAGACAACTCTACCGCAGTACAACACAAACCCTCAGCTTTCTTGGGAGACGAAAACGAGGCAGTTAGGCTGTGGGTGGCTGGCCTTGAGCTCCACTGAACTGTCATGGGATGAGCAGGGATGACGTGTTGCATCTTGGATTCAGAGACTAGTGCAGCTCTATGAGAGAAGACAGTATCTTTCTAGTGCAAAACAGGATTTACAGCCTGTATTGCTTCACACAGTACAGTACAGCAGACCCCGTTACTCAGCCCTGCTGGCGACAAATGATAATGAGCACAATGAATTTACCCCTGTGCTGTCTGTTCAATGAAGCCTTGGAACACCTGTTATAGAAATGATAGTCATTTTCCTGATAACTATGGAAATGTGTTGCAGTTATAAGTGCTAAGTTTCTCTAGATGCTCAGTACATAAAGAAATGTTCTATAAAACACTGGCTTTTGTTAAAATGTTAAAAGATCCATATGATTCCTCTACCAGTGCAAAATTCTAAAGAACCTGTTTTTAACCTTATCAATCTCTCACACCAAAAATAAAATGCTGATTTGTTTCATTACTCCAGCATTTTTAAAGATCCTTTTCTAAACATGGAGAAGAATCAGAGGCACAATGGAAGCTACAGTACAGCCAAAGAGCCTATCTAGCACTGCTTTCTTTAAATACGACCATCGTCTAAAAATAAGCTTAGAGATAACTCACAGGCACACAGTCAATGTTTAATGTCACTTCAAAATCCCAAATTATCTCACCTTTGCTACCTTAGGCGGCTTGCACTGTAGCTGGAGTCAAAATATGAAAGAGATTTTGTTTTACACAAAGTCTGGACAGCATTTCAGCATGCCCAGCTGTTAAACTGACACATCAGTGCAGACAATTCATTTTCTGATAGAGGAATAATGCTGAGCTCCTTACTAAAAACTGGCAAAGTTATTGGATTTAAAATGACAAAATCCTCCCTCTCTGAGGTTTTTGGATAGTATTTGATTTTCTATTTGGCTATGTCTCAACAGGCTTACAGCAGCTGCCAACTACAATGGAATGCACCCTATCCCTCCTCAAATCATGCACCAGGAAATAGGAACAGGAAATTTGCATGCCATCAACGGGACAGGATTTTGCAGTGCCTGTGAGAAAGGTCTGCACTATACAACAGTAAGGTACACATGACCCTTTTTTCACCCTTCAGATGGGTCCAAAGCCTTCTTCTTTAAATAAAGGTAAAAGCACAGAATCCTGTATTGACTTAAACATCTCACTCCTAATATTTCAAATACAATTATTTTTATTGTGGAATACACATATTACCCATGAAACACTGAAGTGCTAAAGCAGTGAGAAAAGAGAGTTCTTCAAAGTTCTTTAATCGGAACCAGAGCACAGTACACCTGGAACAGATGCAGACTGCTATATGCAAGTCATATCCCACTCAACACTGAATTAGTGTGACAGAAGAGTGCCAAGAGAACTACAAGGGAAATACACAAAGAACGAGAGATCATGCATGGATCTTATCTTGCTTTAGGAACAGGTACTGTACAGGTACTGTTGGATGAAGCGGTTAGAAAAGGGATAGATGGATGGATCTAAAAATTACTTTAGAAATTTAATGTTTGGACAGCAATAGTCAGACATAGGATGCTTCATGGGTATTGGCTGTAAAACACAATGAAAAGGTAAAGAAGTACAAGTTAACCGATTTTTTATTAGTTGGTAGAGATCATGTAAACTTTTCTATTAAACAATAAGGTACCTGACTGTAAGAGTAACAAAACAGATTAGTGTTAATCCTTGTTTCGAATAAGAGAACTAAAATAGGAAGATTTCTGTGGTTCTGTTAGAGCAAATGCACTGATAAGCTCTAGTTAATGAATTCAACAATTTAATATTATGAGTCTACCTGAAATGTCCAGAGAAATTGGAAATAAGCTATTGTTTTGAGAACTAGGCACTGATTGGCCCGGGACTTAAGTGCTCATGGGTCACGTTTTTGGATCATCTCAGGAAAGAAAGATGCATACTGTAACTAGACATATCTATATCTAATAAAAGAATGAAACTGGACACTATTCCTGGCAAACATCAAATTTATCTATTTACTGCTAGCGAACTCACAGCTACCATCTGCAGACAAAATCAAACTGCAGTTCTCTCACTGGTGGAGGGGAGTCCTAAGATATAGACAACCGTGTCAAAAGATGATGAAAGACTAAATCACTAAAAAGAGAAATCCAGTCTCCATAGTGCTCTCTGAACTGTAGCACGTGCAAATGTCTGCTGTACTTAAATAAATCAAGCACCAGCCAAGAGTTTATCGGCCATCCCTCGATGAACACAGAGTTTCACCAATTTTCACTGTAACAAAACTCCATTTTCAGATTTGTTTTCAATTTCAATTAGGGCACATCCTTTCCAGCTGGATGGAAAAAAAAACATCCTCATAGCGTAACCTCCCACAACAGAGGTTCTATATATTTGTCTATGTTCTTAGACTTTTAACTCAATTCATTTATCTTACCTGTTTATCGCGTGAACTACTGTACTTGGGTAAACTGGATAATTATCACAAACAAGAGTGTTCTCACTTTGATGATTCAGGGCTCTGATACAGCTCTGTAAATGATATTCGGAGATTTTCTAGACACTGGGGAAGAAATGGCAAGTTTTATACGTAAAGTAATGGGAATGTAATTTTCGGTTTCCAAATTTGTAGCTTACTAAAAGTTTGAAAAATAAATTCTGTCTGGAAATTAAGGGGTGGGTATTCTGTATTTAGGATTACCACTGAGAGTAGAAGAGTGCTCTCCCCTGTAATGCTAAAGCTTTTCTAAAAACAAATGGCTTTTGACTTACTGGCAAATAAACCTGTGAAAGTCAGAATGCTACTTAAATGTCAATACTGTCAGACGTGGGAAATCTATGTAAAAATAAGTCAGACTTTCATTTTTGCCAGTACTCCTCAATCCAAAGATATATATACAGTATAAACAAGATGTAAACTTACTGGTGTCATTATTCAATTCTTGTACACTTTGATAAGTCTACTCAGTCTTGTCAATTGGTCACCATACTATGGCATTGGTTTGGAAGATTCGGTCCAGAGGCAAGAGCGCCGCCTACTGTTCCACCACTCACACCACTTTCAGTAATAACCTAGTATCTGTTACAGGCCTTCTACTGCATCCCAGTTCTGAGCAGGGCAAGCCTCGCTTAGCTTGTGAAATCTCATCTGATCAGGCTACGAGGTGGTAACACTGCAGACAGAATTTAAACAAACATACACATTAACACCGAGCAAGATCTGAGCCTCTGATTCTCATAGAAAACTGTAAGATCCCTGTGATTCGGGTTAAATCCATCTCTATGTACTGATTTAACGCGACAGAGCACAACAATATGGTAAAAATTAATACGTATGTATCAAATAAGAAAAACAAATATTTGTATTCTACAGAAATACGTTAAAAACAACAACAATGCACAAGCTTTTGCAAAACTAGTTAAAAAAATTAAAAAACTTTAATCTTTTTAGTTAAGAAATTATGTTCTCTGTGTACATTGTTATTTTCTATAAAAGAATCAAAGGTTTATTAAGACTGTACTTGTCCAGCCTACTGTAAAATGCCAGATCATTAGTTTGAAGCACAGGCTAAAACAACTGAACCTTTTCATCTTAAACTTTAAGGGAACCTGTTAACTGATTTTGAAGTATCCAGAATCTTCCAAGGCACTGACAAAGTCAACCCAGGAGATGTTTTCAGCATCAATACTGAAACCCGAGCCACAAGACACAAAATGGAAACTACATGGAAGTACAGTACATTAAAAAATGGGAACTGCTGGTGCTTCTTTATTCAAAGTATTGGGCAAGTTTAGAAAAAACTACCCAGGGAAATTGTCAAAGTTGAGAACCTGGACTCTAAGAAATTGCTGTATGAGATTCTCGGACCAATTAACTACTGACCTTCATATAAGCCTTATATCGAATGCCCCCCTACCATTTGCAACTTGTCTTTATCCATTTTCTAACCTCTTCATCCAGTTGAAGGGGTGCAGGGGAGCTGAAGCCTATCCCAGCAAGCAATAAGCAAAGGCAGGGCACACCCTGGACTGGACAACAGTCCACTTCATGGCAGACAGACACACACAGCACACACCAGGGCCAGTTTTCCCAGAAGTTAATTAAAATACCAGTACATCTTTGGACTGTGAGAGGAAATCAGAGCACCTGGACTAACACATGTGAACACAGGGAAAACATACAAACTCCACGCAGACAGCACTTCAGGTCTGGAATTGTACCCAAGGCCACAGCTCTGCAAGGCAGCAAGGCTAGCCACTGAGCCACTATTATGCCCTAACCTTTCTTATGTTCTTAAAAAACAAAACTGAAATTGTTCCTCACAAAGATTCTCCAGTCATATTTGAAAACACATCCTTTTTCAATCCCATAGGACAAGAAAAGCTGTTATTACATGCAAAACACTGATGAATTCTTCTCTATGGATAGTGCAGTGTTTTTCATTTTCAAAAAAGCAATCAAAAACATATTAAAATTATTATGTGTTTGCAATACAGCACACTGAAAGCTTGCAAGTTTAATGTCTTTGCTAGCAAAGTCATTACAAACACTGTGCTTGTAGGGGTAAGCATAATACATAATAGGGGTAAGCATAATTTTAATACAAATAGTTTTTGCTTTATTTCGCAAGCCATCTGTATTGGAGCAGAAAAAAGAAAAACGCTGCTCCATTAACATTAGAAATGCCACTGGTGTCATTTTCCACACCGTGCCTCACTGTTGATTCACTCGATGTGCTCCTCTCAGTCACTGACAGGAAACTAGCAGCTCCTGTCCTTCCACCTTTCCTCTTCAGTGCTATACAACCCATTACAATGGCTGGTGGGATTCTCCCTCCTGCTCTCATGCTGGTTCACAATCTGGACAAAAAGTGATGCTGCACACCACCTTTCTCATGGAGACTCTCCCTTCAGTCCACCTCTGCTCCCTATTCCCTAGGTAACGCGTTTTCTCCACTCCCCTTCCTATCCTAAGTAAAGCATTTCATTTTCATGAACAGCACACCCTACCAGACGCAACTCAATGCAGAGTGTGGAATGTCCTTAGTGTGGAGACCTTTCCAGATCCAGAAACCATTCAGAACGGGACACACAGCTAGGTGCATATGGAGGTGGCCTAAAGGATGGCAGATAGCCACAGCACTGTACGGCTTTCAGGTGGCAGTTCAAACAAACACAGGCGTCATTTAGAATAATGGGTGCACATGAGATATTGCTGCTCATTCCACAGAAGATACATTATTGGGCTTAAAGAAATATCTTAATCTGACAGGCTGGGGTGGACAAAACGAACCTTTCTAGTTTTAAGAAAAGGAGTCTACAAGGAGACCTAATACTAGTATTTAAAGTTCTCCAAAACATTGACAAGGTCAATCCAGAGGACTTCTTAAAAATGAGCAGTGAAACACAAATTAGATTGTTTAATGTAGCATTTAAAAGAAAGAACAGGAGACACGTCTTTTCCTAGACAGCTGCAGGAGTCTGGAACCAGTGACCCAGTGCCCCAACCATGTGGCTGATGAGTCATCAATTAACTACTAGACAGGCTGAATGGCCTCCTGTCATCAGTGACCTCTCTAATGTTCTTACAGGGGGCGATTTGACAATATAAAGCAATACACTGCAACACAGACACACTTAGGCACATCACCTTGTCCCATTCTGTTACTTTTCCTGGAAGATTGTGAAAGGTGAAGGTGAAATACTGAACAGAAACGCAACACAAAAAAGCACACCCCTTAGAGTGGCACACAGAACCAGAAAGAAATTGCACAATTCAAATGCAAATGATACAAAATCACCAGCACTGGTGCCAGAAAGTCTTACTGGGGGCCTCAACTTCAAATTCAAACACTGACTTTCTTTACAAAGTATATCAGTTTGCACTGTCTTCTGCAGTTTTAGAATCATTAGGAGTGCAATTCTTTCTTACATTATAACTTAAACTATTAGGCTTTAAAATGAGAGTGATTTAGGAGGCTCCTGTGCAGCTCAGCTGCCCAAGGTACACGCCCAAGCACAGGCTGAATTCCCTGCTTCGAATCTATGTCCTTTCACTATCCGACTATGTTTCAAATCCCTAGTGACAATGTACAAGTGTCTGCTGCTCAGGGTGGTCTGGGACTAGTCACCCAGGGCTTTCTAATCACTCAGTGATACAGTGCCCCCTTGTGGCCTTCTGGGCAACTGCAGGCAGGTGTGGATGCTGACATATTAAATTAGAATGGCCCAAAGATGGGCAGGGGGGAGGAGTCTGCCCACCCTTCATTCTCCCCTGTGTGCGGTTGCGGGGTTTGTAACAAGTCTTGATAAGCCAAGACATAAAACACACAAAACTAATCTCTTTCAAACTGGAGGGTTAAAGAAAAACTTCTTTCTAGCAAAATAAATGTCAATTTTTCAAATATACTGTAAATTCAAATAGTTTTTTTTAACTAACGGAATGATTTACAGAGCCAGAGTAACCACATGGTCTAAAGGTGTGACAAACAGCCAGGGCTTAATCAAAAGAGAGAAAAGTCACGAGACAGGTTGCCATTTCACAATCCTTCTTCAGTGCAAATCAATACAAAATAAGATTGGGCTTCCCCCCCGAAAAAAAGAAGGAATCCAGACATTTGAGATCACTATGAGGGAATCTTGTAGCTAGGAACTGAAATTAAATAAATATTCACTTCTTTCTACACTGTAAATTAAGTAAATGAATGTTCACTATAGTGTTTCAGGACTACTGATTATGACTCTTTTCTCTGATATTTCTAGATTTCTTGACTCTAAAAACCAAGTAAGCAACAAAGTCAAGCTTATTTATCAACTGCTTCACTCTTATTTCTTTTTTGATAGAGGCTTTGATAACTGAATGTTGCAAATGTCACCCCAGCATTATTCATGGCACAACCGCCTTACAAAACGTTCCAATATTAAATATGGTATGTTTATTCTATAAATGCTGACCTTTTGAAGTGAGACAAAAAAACGATCTCTGAAACCAGTGTTATAAATAATATCCCTTTCAGTCTCAACAGCTATTAAGAGACGACTGACTGCATTTTGTAAAGGAATTAAATCCACCAAATATTGTAACTCTATGGTGCCCGCTGCTAGTCTCTATAAAAGACAATAGGACAAGTGAGTAAAAAAATATACCCCAAAACTGTATTCAAAGGCATATAAATGTTTTGTTACATTTAGATATTCTATGCTCGGTCAAGATTACATTTTTCTGTAAAATTGAACACACCACACAAATTAATGCTTTCGTGGTTTTGTGCATAGTCACACCTCATAGGGCACTACTGAACAAAATCACTCATTTTTGATTGTTCAGTTTCTCTGCATAAAGCCCTGTAGTGTAATTACATGTCCAGGTTTTGCTTCTGAAAACTCTTTTCTTACACAGGTTGCCGGAATCTGAAATTTGAGCTATAAAAACTGCCAATAGTCCCTTGTTAGTCTATACAGAATGATCTGGCTCGAGGAAAACAAACTCAGTCACGTGAGTTCAATTAATCTCGTACTGTGCACTACAAAAGACACCTCACAGACAAGTACCTGAGAACAGGATACTTTGCTACAATATAAATCCTGAAACGTGTTCAGTATCATAAAACAAATCCTAATGTAGTTCAATCAGCTGTAATCTTAATACAGTCCAGCCCCAACAATTCTATTTGACATTTGTAAACTGCCTTTCTTTAGTTAATAAATCAAACAGATTTAAAATGTCCTAATGATTTCCAGAACTTGCTTTTCATGAATCTGGGAATACCACACTCTCACATTTTATAAGCCCTTGATTCTCTGCCCGTAAATATCCTCCATCAATATATTAAAGAACTGAGGTCATATAACCAGCACGATTTAACAAGAGGGCACAGGAAAAGCTTCACCTGAGGATTCTGTAGAATCCCTACACTTGGTCCACAATGGAACTTTTTCACATTAGGTTTTCCTTGCACAGTTTTCAGGAGACCTGCACTTCTTTAAGTACAGTTAATATTCTTTTGTCTTTGACAATGTATCAAATACTGCAGGAGCTTTTCTCCATCAGAATTGATTCTGATTATCCCAGAAAAGTCTGTCCTGTTAAGCATCACCGATTACAACAACAACTGTACATGCAAATGGAGAAATACAAGAAGACCTTGGAAAGTGAGATAATAGAACTTCCCCTTTCCATAACGTTAGGAAAGGAAACAATTACTTAATAAAAGCACCTTCTTCGTTTGAAGTTGTAGTCCTAAATTCAGTAATTTGGCTGTTAATGTTATTAGTGCCCACCTCCTTTTCTTTTGAAATCTCTATGCAGAATCTGAATATGCCTAACAAATGCTGCTTATTATGTTTAAGCAAATTATAAACAATCTATACATGGTCTGTCCTATAAAATCAACTGTGCACAAACCATATATCTCAATCCAGACATAAACCTCGCTGTACATCTCCTAAAAAAAACACTGTCTTGTCTTTTTCTTCACACAGCGAGATGACACAAAAGGCCGCAACTTTGTCCAGGCAGGGAAAGATGGAGCCAAGGGAAATATGAAAGAAAAGCTGAAATCCCACCTCCGAACGATGAATACTAAGCATGAACAGAACCACAAAGGAAGTGCAGTGCTCGAGAGGCACAGGGAGGGAACGAATGAGTGTGGAACAGCGGAGCCCTGCAATTGTTGTCAAGGTCAAGGGAAACAAAGGGAATGATTCACAGAGCCACGTTAACCAGATGGTGTTGTGAGGCGACCAACAATAAGGAATTAAGTAAAAGGAAAACCATTCAATAGCTGGGGCACCAGAATATAACTTTTAATCAGTACAACCAATACAAGGTAGGGTAGGGCTTGTACGATACAAAGGCAGACTCTTTGGTCTATGCTGTGCCATTTTAGTCAGATGAGCTTCAGACTTAAAGAGTTTGGCTCAGGTGGATGAACGCAATCTTGGAAAGAGTTTGTGTGCCTGAGCTGAAACCCAGAGAGGACTGTGTGGCTGTCTCAGGAGGTCTTGGGAGAAGATGCAGGGGTACTCTGGACAGAAATGGGAAAAGACAGCTCCCAAGTGAAATGTAAAAAAGATTCATTTCTAACTAGACTCCAGTTCCAAGTGAATATAACTTTAAAGAAACTGGATGGCATTTTAAATTAAAAAAAAATAAGCAGAAAAAACGTTTTTCAATATTCCAAAAATTTAGGTTATATTCTAATAAGCAGCAAATGATTACACATTCAGATTCATCATAAGAATTCCCAAAACTCCAAAATAAACGGCACTGCTTAAATAACTCAAGACACTCATAAACTGTATAAAATGTGTTAAAGGGAAACTTGAGTCAGGTGACATGTTCATTAACTGAAAACACGTTTTACACACGATCACACCCACACGTTATCCCTGTAAAACACCCACACACATTTACAGTACAGGTTTACAGACTACTCGACAGATTCACATAACAGATAAATAACAGAATGCATTTAAATATATATGACATATATATTAGGAAATTTCATTAAAAATAATTAAATCTAATGGATTCAAGTTTAAAAAAATACATGTAAAAGTATTTAAAAAATGAAAGAAAACAAAAATTGCTGATTATTTCGGTGGATAAAAAGTGGTTGGTCTCAATAACCTACCAAAAAGAACAGGGAAAAAAAGAAAATAATTTGTTTTAGATACACTTAAAGTATAACAAAAAATATCCAACTTATATATTTTATTACACTGTATAAAATATATAAATTCAATTTACATATATAAATATTTATTTTTCCCTTTGTACGCATTTCAGTTTGTTTCAGTTCCTATCGTGGCACTGAAATGGAAGGTATGAACCTCAGCAGTGCAGACATACTGTAGTACAGTATGTGCGACTGCGACACATGTTGGAAATCTGTAAACTAATAAACTTCTCTGATCTGAACGCAGCAGGGTTAGAAAAGCACAGGCTTCTTCTACCCGGGCTCTCGAGAGGTCGGCACGGATCGGATTACTGCTAAGGGAGAGCCTAGCCTGTTTTACCGCAGAGGAAGAAGCCGACAGCAGAGCCCTTGGGTCGCGATACCGTGAATGGAACGATCTGTCGGTCGGCGGACGCTTGTGACTATTGCTAGTGAGTTCTGAGGCTCGCTAGGTCTGGCGGTGTGCTGTGCTCACTCTCGGGAGCATGCCGCTGAGTTGTGCTCACGCTCTGGAGCGCTAGGTCTGGCGACCCATACCGGTGTGCTGTGCTCACTCCGAGGAGCAGAAAGGTCTGGTGGCCCGAGCCGGTGTGCTGTGCTCACTCTGAGAAATGGAAGATGGCCTCGGGGTGGTTATTGCTGTCGGCGGGAAGGCTGGGCTGCAAGGCCTTCGTGGGGGACGCTTTGTCCTGTGACTGCGAGGAAGAGGAGTGGGAGCTCTCGCTGGAGCTACTGCGCGTCTCCGTGCTGGTACTCGTCTTCTTCATCTTCCTCCGCTTCGCCAGGGGGGCCTTGTCCACGTTCTGTAGGCAGAAGCCCTCCCGTTTGCACTTGTTGAAGGCCTGTAGAGGGGACAAGGTATAACACTGCTGGTCTTTCTCCTTCAGAAACACCTTGTCTCTAACTGACCCTGCGCTTCAGTGAGGTACTTTTACATTCTTTAAAGACAGTACAGTGAGAGTTTTAAAAACCAATGCAGCTTTCCAGTAACGATTCTTAAACAGCAAAGTACATTTCTGTCAACTCACAGAAAAACATTAGCACACATAAAGCTCTAAATTTTTCTCAATAGCCACATTAGAGCACAGACATTTCATTCTTACTGCAACACAATGTGTTTTTTGATATTCCAGAAAGGACTGAAAAGACCCAAAATGAGCCAAACCAGGGACTGCTGGGAAACATGAAATTGGAAGCTTTTTTTAGTCTGTTTCTGTGACATAACTGTTAAAACCGAAGCTATGAGCTCATTTCATTTGTTCGGTACACCCTGTGCCTCAGAGAAGGCAAGTCAAAGATTACAGGAAGGAGATAAGAGATGCAGCCCTTGCTCTCACATGGAACGTGGCCTTGACGTAGGTGTGCACTGAAGCAGTAGAAGATCCCAGGATGTCGGGGGTCATGAGAGGATTGGAGGAAAGCTGGCTGCCATCCTGGAGCCACTCATTATACCTCAGGCTTGACATCTTAATTCTTTTGTTGGGGTCCACAGTAAGCAACTCTGTTCGGGGGAAAAAAAAGCATTAAAAAAAATAATGAGTACTTTTAAGACAATCAGCAAGTGGGAAACAAACACTGATGTGGCGTCGCCCAGTTTAAAATGCAAACCAACTGAAAAGTTACAGATAATGAAACCAGAAGACCAGAAACACCAGAAGATGGAGTAAAAAGTGCTATCATGGTGCCAAACTGCATTTTTTGGAAAATGATCCCTCTGCACATAAAATCAAAATCAAAAATAAAAATGCGTTCACGCCAAAGAATGACTTTCAATGTAGTCTGCAAATTACTGCACACCCAAAATGAGGGGGCAAACTTCAGACTTTAGATCTGCCTACTGCAAATAAAAGCCTTCGCCAAGAACAAAGGTTTTCTACACAAAATAATACTATCAAAATCTCAAACAAGTAAACAAATACAAAGTTGCCAACACATTTTGACTGTTAGCTGTAACCAGCACCCGTGCACAGCACAGCAAGGAGCTCTGATATTGCACTCCTTTTAAAAATTCATTGCCCTTTTCTGAGCTGTAATACAGCAGCTCCCCCACTCAATGCCAAGTGCCTTACCACAGAAAGAGATTGCAGAGACGAGAAAAGGATCGCTCTGCCTCCTTGGAAATGTATTCCATGAAATGAAAAGCTTTGTTGCCTGCTGCTGCAAAGCATCGCACTCAAGATGTGCTCTGACTTTCGGAAAGGAGCTCTTGGTTCTAAAAATACTCTCAGTTCCAAATTCAGTGGTATCAGAGGAATCATAAGTTCTTTTGTATGGGAAAGAAGTTCCTTGCGGAAGCTGTGTGAAACCATATGGGAGATGCTGCTACATACTGATATACAGTATACTGGCATGATAGTCTGCCTTAACTTTACAGGCCCTGGAACCCACCTAAGATGTTGTCACAGCTGAGTTAGCCGTTAATAAACTTTCATTTTTTTTAACAATACTGAAATCATGTCCACTGGAAACACACAAACAAGTATTACAGCAATTTGTTTTAAAAATAAACAAAGAACCTTTATAGACTCTTCAGCTCAGCACCCTGGAAGTGATCTCTTTCAAGCTGTTTGGTGTTACTTTGATTAGAAAACAAATAACAGTTGTAAAAGGTGCAGGGTTTTAAAGTAAGACTAACAACTCAGACCAGACACGGAATAAAGGTCCGAAGACGGGCCTCCGCTATGCAAATACAGAAGAATGAAAGATGCAGAAAATGATGAGATTACCAACAGAAATGAGTACTGTCAGCATAATAGTGTTGTTACAGAGAACAGTGCTGTAGTTGTATACTGGACCTTGTATCAAGTCCTTGGCCTGCTGGGAGACATTCTTCCATGCTTCTCCTTCGAAAGAGAAATCACCCTGTTTGATCTTCTGCATGATCTCCTCAGCGCTGGTATGAGTGAGGGTCTTCTCCTGACACTGGAAGGGCACTTGTCCTGATAGCATTGTGTACTGTGGGAAAGAGGCACAGAAATGACTGAAAGTGAAGATCTGAAATTTCCACATAAAAACAAAATACTTGCCCCTGCACATGTCTACATTTCAAGTCAACTACTGGGTGGTTTGCACATGTTGAATTTGATCAGTTACGGATCTCATCATGAAAGCTTAGCATCAGCAACAGTGTGCAGTTTGTTTTAGACACTCACAGGTCTTTGTGTAGTTTACAATTCTCACTTTCAATTCACTCAGTTGTGACTTGTCTCACTTGATGATCGTGTCCATTGCAGGGCACACACGGACACAAATCTGGATTTTTTAACTTCTGCCAGAACTTAGCGCACCTCAGACATACAGTAGGCAGCAGCAATAAGTCAGTGTGACCAAGAGAGTTCACTAATTGTCACAGCTTGGAGAGAAAGTACTGCTGTTCCAAATTGCATAAGCCCATATGTTTCCAGTTACTGAACACCTGTGATCAATTAATGTTTCTCACAAGTACGTTTTCACTGTCTCTTTCAAAGATGCAGCGTCCCGTTACTAGTTTCTTTATCTGCTCTGCAGACATTACTTGGTAACACGAGTATCACTGCAAGTGTATGCTTCAGATGAATGACTGTTCAACTAAAGGATTATCTGAAACTTTGTTGTTGTTTAGTTACAAGCTGTGCCAATGAAGGAATGAAAGTGCAACTGCCTACTATCACCTGAAGTTGTGATTTACAGTAGGAACAGCAAACACCTTGTCTGTTCCTGGCTGTAACTGGATTGACAGCAGTATGTAGAATTCCAGCAGGAGTAATAAAGCAGACAATATATATAAAATAATTATTAACCAAAAATAGAAGAAATGCCCCTTTCCTTCAAAGCAGTATCACAACTAATGCAACGTATTTTAAAAAAGCACTATATTTTTAAAGTCACCCGCTGTCTGTGTTCTCGATTTGCAATGAGTCCACTGATCTGTAGTTGCATCTCAGCACCACAGGTGCTGTCTTTCCTGTCTCTTTCCACAATGATTACATGTGATCAATTGTAGCAAAACTTTTCTGGGTTTTTTGTTCATCCAGGAATTTCACTTTTCTTCCATAATTTAAGTGTTTTAAAATGCATGGTGCACATGCTCTTCTTTTCTCAGTCAATCCTAGACATAAAGATCAGGAAGAGGAACAACTGCATACACAGCACAAAAGCAGTGATGCCAATGTCAAGTGATGAACCACTTCTCACCTCTTTCCAATTTGCATTAGTAGTGTTTCACTAGGTGTTTAGATAATAAGTAAAAGTGAATTAACTAAAATAATAAGCCTTAAAAACCATACATTTCAAAGAAATATTACAGGAGTCTGCTTCAGCAGTTTTTTCTTCTAAGCTCCATATGCTTCTCTGAGTCCTCCAGATTTGGTAGCTATACTGATAAACCCTGCTAAAAAAAAGCATGGTCTCAAACTGCCCTCCTTAAGGGTAACATGTTGCTCTGGATTGTGTTTAATCAATCAGATAATTGCAACAATTAAGCCATTGAGTGGTCAAGTAGATCAAATAGACAACTTCAAATAGTACCTCATTCTCATAGATACACCAAAGGTATCACTGATTGGTCAATTACATTATCATATGTATAGTGCACAGGAGGTCCTCCAGGACTTCTGGTGCTGGTTGTGCAAGATGGTTTATCTCTTATACTGGGGGTTAGAAACACAAATATTTCTAATATTTCAACACTGAACTTCATAGCTTCACCTTTTCACCTCTCTATACAGTAGCATCTGCCAGTGGCTGACATTAACCTTTGTTGGACATTTTCTTAAGCAGATGAGACTAGATTTGTTTCGACGTCCTTGTTTTCGACAGCTATTCAGACTTATTGCAAATCCCTTTTTTAAGCTACAACTGGGCTGGCAAGTCTGTTCAAGGCAAAGTCCACTTCCAGCAGCACAGTCCCATATCCAATTCCCAACCACGCTGGGCAGAAATACACAGTCTTCGATATTTTTATAGCGAACACTTGGATAACATCTGCAAAGCGCAAAAAGTACTTATCAGTTGTTTCCTGACACTTTACTTTTGTGGGTATTTGCTAGTTTTTAGTTTTTGCTGCTTTGTATTTCTTTCATCACATGACACTACCTAAATCAGCGATGCCTTCCTGAAATTCTAACTTTGAATGCAGGCACTTTCACTGTAACATCAGCTTGGCCACAGCGACCAGGTATAACCAAAACAGGGCACAAGGACACTTTTGCAACAAATTCCATATCTCATATTGATGTGGACTGTCAAAGACGTCTATGATAGTCTCTATTGCCATTCTTGCTTCCTCAATGAACCTAATATGCGCTTTTTCAACTCTTCCAGAAGGAGGGGAATGATGTTGAATGAAAGGTTGTGGGTTCAGATCCTTACTGTAGTACCCCTGGATTAAGTACTTTACCCCAATTGCTCCAGTCTACCCAGCCGTACAAGTGGGGACCGGTATTGCTGATGTCCCAATGGACTGGAGCCCCATCCAGAAAGGGGAGAGTCGTGTGGTCTGTCATCTGCTTAATGTCAGAGAAATCAGGATGAGCTCTGGCCTAAGAAGCCACTGTGGATCTGATATGGACTTAAACTCTTAATTTACAGCCATCAAGAAATGACAATATAATATACTGGCTGTAATAATATGTATAATGTATAATAAGACTGGAACTTGGTAGCAACCAAATACAGTACCTTAATTTACCTTACTCTCTTACAACACATCCCCTGGATTGGAGAACTTGAAACATTTTCTTAACCCAAGGTGAACAATTACAGTAGTTTCACTTCTTTTACAGCAGGGTTTTGTTGCTGGCTGGTACTAGCGAACACGCTAGTAACACTTCTATGGTTACGTGTACATTTTTTAATATGAAATAGTCCTTTGCAAAACCAGTTGGAGCAGCGGCAGAGCAGGATAGGCCTGGCTAGTTAACAGAAGCTGCTTCATCTTGTTTTACAATGCTGCCTCTGGCATCAGGTCGCTACTTTTGTTTACCTTCTGGAAAGATGGCAAAAACAAGGTCCTTTAGCTTCTTTGAGGTTTGAGCTGGATATTATTGACTGACATGAAACCGATGCCTCAACATCTGGATTTCCAGGGCATGGCTGTCTCATGCCACAAAGAAATGCCTGGATTTTTGGACTTTGGTATATTCAAATCTTTCTGGACACAAAGTTGGTAAAATGATTACTGAACAGATTAAAAATAATTGAATTCAACAGCAACACTATTCCAACAGTGTACTAGACATTCAGTAATCAAACATCGTCTTTAATACATATTGCCAAACAAGTTAATTTATCAATGATTTGAATTGATATTATTTTGTTTCATAAAACTACAGCTCTCTGTGTTTTGACATTTAAGTCACTGCTGTACTTTTCAATTTTAGATTTGCTGTTGTTTAACTAATTAGAATTTGTTTGCAAAGACTTTGGGCACATTTCTGAGAAATTAACTAAATCTAATCATGCTGGTCATTATTTAAGATAATAAATGCGTATTCGGTGTTCTTGTATGTAATGGGCTTATCTCAGAAAACTACTTTTCCTTACCTCTGTATATTTAAAGCATCTTTTTACTCATTTCTTCAGAGAAATTGTCTCTCACAATCAAATCACTGCATTACAACACTGTCCTCTTCAGGAGACAGCAAAGATCACTTTACAAAGAATTAACTGAACTCTTCACATAATGCAAGCACAGAAAAATCCTAGATCCTCTACAAGCTTTGTCACATATGGAAAATATCAATGTTGCAGGCACTTTCCTGAGAATAATGGTTTTCAATTCAAAAACTGGGAGAAAGTTAGGTTTTTCATCGAGAGAAAAACCATCAGAAGGAACGATCATCTTAATCCTGCCTATAGGCAACAAACCATCAAACCTACATTAAGAGAACTGAATCTTTGTGAAGATAATACAACCTCAAAAAGGCCTTCAAAGCTGACAAAACTTTTTTGTTCTAATGTCACTGATGTTAAGTGCAGAAACTTTCCAAGGGTAAATGAAATACTAACCAATAAGATGTTTTAAGAGATTCACCTCATTATTCTGAAAAAGATGGAATAAAAATACTGGTGCTCCATTTAAAGGGGCAATGACACAATACCCGAGTCCACTGCCTTGAAAGTGCACAGATCTGATGGCAGGGGCTTCACAATACACAGGGGAAGAGGAGAATCCGAACACCACGCACCAGGATGACTCCTAGACTCCAGAGGTCACAGGACTCATCGTATCCGTCGTACTTCAGGACCTCCGGAGCGGCGTAATGCAAGGTGAAGCACGGGGTCTTTAACGGCTGATTATCCGGTGGCTTCAGTCGAGCAAATCCGAAGTCTATGATCTTGATTTCGGAGCCGTCGCTTTCATCTGTGAACAGCAGATTCTGGAAAAAACAACAAAACAAAGACAAACCTGAAATCCTGAAGAACCTTTCAAGACACTCCGATTCAAAACACATGAAAACTGAATGATGGACTGAGAGCTTCTGAGTGAGTAGTGTGCCAAGCAAGGTCTTTATTCTGGAATAACAATTTAACAATTATTCATTTCAAATAAAAAGGAATTATGCACACATGCTAGTGCAACAGCAGTAATATTCACTGCCCTCCAAAATTATTGGGGCAACAATATCATCTTGGTGCCTCTCTTGAACTTGCATGACCAATTTTATGCATGGAATTTCTGAAACATAACATTTATACTATATTCTATTTAGTCTCCAAATTAATCACATGATCACAAGTACCAATTGTTTGACTGTAAAGTAAAAATAAATTTGCACATATCACATCTGACAAGCCTCCACAGTCAAAGAAAAGAAAATGCCTCCGTTTGCTCCTTTACAACAGAACTTATCATTATTATTATTGTACAAAACCTGCACAATTTTAATATTATAAGAAATAATCTTAATAAGATTTAGGACAGCACCAACAATCTCCAGTTCAGAATGAGAAACAATTTCGTGTGAAATTAACCTCAACACTAACATCACACTCATATTAAAACGTAGACTGCTTTCAGAGAAGTGCACTCACTGATTTCAATTCTACATTGAGAATCCTACTGATAGAGGAAACTGGTAGAAAGTACCATGCAAACACTCTTTTCCATTCAAATCAGGCACTCAGTTTGAAGTTTAACGAAGCAGGGATCAGCACAACACTGAGATGTTATTTTTAGAGATATTCAGCAATGTACTTTGTAGCCTATCATTACTAGAACTCCTTCACTTCCCCAGTCTGAAATGCCATAATTAGAATTTGTTTGAAGGGATGGAAGCCGATTTGGACTACGGCTGTATTTTAATGACCAATGTAGAACAGATGCACCGCCTAAATAGATTTAAAGGGTATGAGAAATACTTCTTAACAGATAAAAAATGTATATACAATTTACAGCTTATGTATTGTGGATACAGTGAGGCCCCTCCAACAAGAAAAACTCCCAGACAAAAAGTGCAAAATGCAAGAAAACATGACTTTGTTCTGTCGGGTCTTTAGATTGCCATGTACGGTAATTTGTAAATCAAACAGCTTAATTTCCACAGCAAAGTGGTTAGCATTGCTGCCTTGCAGCACTGGGGCTTTGGGTACAATTCCAAACCTGGGGTGCTATCTGTGTGGAGTTTGCATGTTCTCCTCTGGTTTGTGTGATTTTCCACCGGGTGCTCTGGTTTCCTCCCACAGTCCAAAGAAATTTTGGTTGATTAACTGGCTTCTGAGTGTGTGCAAGTCTGTGTCAGGACTGGCATGCTGTTCACGAATGGATGGATAAACTCCATCTTGGTTCTGAGTGAGCAGATCATGGCTCATGGGAGTGCCGCCTGTCTGTACCTCTGGCTTCAAGTCCCGGTGCACCACCCCGACATCGTGCATGTGGCTAACTGCCGACACCAGCTTGCGCATGATCCGGCTGGCCTCCGTCTCGCTGAAGAGCCGTTTCCTCCGGATCCTCTCTAGCAGCTCCCCGCCTTTCAGCAACTCCAGGACCATAAACGTGTGCAACTGGGAAGGCAACATGAGGCACGGATTCAGAAAACAACCTAGTAACAGAATGGGTAGTGAAACACAAACTAGGGGATACTAGTGGAAAGCACATGGAAGTGCGTGCTGAGAACAGGAGGCACTTCTTTACCCAAAGGGTGGCAGGACTATGGAACAAGCTACACAGCCATGTACAAGCTGATGCCTTGGCATCTTTCAAGAAGAGGCAGGGCAAGAGGACTTCTTTACCGAGAGGGTTGTGTGAGTATGGTAGAAGCTATTCAACCATGCTGTTGAAGCTGATACCCTGGTTTCTTTGCAGGAACAGTTGGATGAGATTAATTAGCTACTAACTACCAAATAGGCTAGAATCTCTCCTCTTAATGTAACCATACTTATGTAACTGATCCTTCATAAAGGAAACAGTGATAAACATACTTAACACTGATTTCGAGATAGGGAAAATGATAAATATTTTGAAAAAGACATATGAACAGTACAAGAAAAAGTCTCAAATTAAAACCATCAGAATTTAACTTTAGTGTAAATGTCAGGGCAAATGCAAGACAGTAAAACATTTATCACTTGCTAAGCTATAAGCAGCAACAGTATTTAAACAAAGTTCTACACTTCCCAAGCAGACAATATTATAGGCCCTGTTCAGAGAAAAAAGCATTCTCATTTCTGAAACTGTAAAAAAAAGCAATATTATCAGATGAGCAACGACAGCCTCAGTATATTCCATCTGTATTCTGATTTACCTAGTGCAACTGGAATTAAAAACTGGTGTCTGCAATAAATCACAGGGAATAATGAATTCTTTTTGGTTTGCCAAAAAAGAAATCAATCTGTGTATCTGAGCTTTAAGTTAAGAGTTATTACATCTCTAATTAGCCCGAGTAGAAGAAGAAAACATGAGAATGTTGAGGGCAGGCCGAGTTGCTAGATATGCTTTGATCTCCCTACTCGCGGAATGGAGATATTGAGATTGTAATAGCCCTGCCAAACTCATCAGCTCTGAAGTGGTGCTCTGCTTTCTCACAGAAATGAATGCATGCAAATGAACCCTTCCAGCTTATTTCTGTATTGAGCCCACTGATGCAGCAAGCTGGAAGTGGTCAAATACAACAGCGGCAGCTTATGAAATAATCTTTCTGGGGCCAGCTGCTTATTATCCACAGTGGCTGCCTTCCCACTACACTGATGTAAACAATTTTTTATATTTAACAAGAGTGTGTTATAGAAAACATCGGTCTTAAATAACCTTTTCTAAGTATAATGCAGCTAGAGGCCTCTACGTTTCTCTACTCAGACAATTGGATATGTACTCGTACAACATCGTAGATTGCACAACATTGATTTAATTGAATTTAATTAATTTAATGCAAAGTTCGACCTCCTAGTTCACTGACTGGCAAGAACCTAAATTCTGGGTCTAGTCTCAAACAGTCTGAGCACAGGTAAAACTTGTAAAGAGACTACTAAAGAGCAAGCACAATAAATTTAGTCAAAAGCTTGTTAATATGGAAATCAAATCGTGTAAAATCAAATTGATTATTTCCCTGAAAACATGAACATAATTGGTATGAATAATTACAAAATAATAATTCAAGAAACAAAGGATAAATGCCCCATAGACTGGCCCTACACTCCAGTAAAAACTACCATGTCAGAGAATTCAGATCCAAAGTGCACAGTAGTTCTGAAAAGAAGCTTGTTTTTTAAATACATCTTGAGTTTTCTCTCATGAATTGTCCGCTTTCTTTCATATACATTGTAGCTGACACTCGTAGAGCTGCACTGAATTTTACTGATAATGGAGCACAGTTTCCAAGTACTGTAGGCGTTAAGTGACTACTTTTGTTTTGTTTTGTAAGAAGTCAAAGGTCAGCTAGTCTTCAGCCAGAATGCTTATTGGCTATTGGTCAGCTTTCCCTTGCAGGATTAGGCTGGAGACTTTCTCCCCATTATAAAACTGGGACATTCTCTCTATATGGTTCCAATTTGCCAATGTGACAAAGGCTGAGTGAAAATCAACTATAAGGTTCCAAAAATATCAAGTTATATTTTTACAGATTTGAGCTGTCTACACCTTTGAAACGTGTCTGTGCACCACGAAACAGCTCCCCTGACCACTGCTAAATATTTCTCTCAGTAATTGGCTGTGCTGCCATGTAAAGCTGTCAGCTCCAGTTCAATCTTATGAAAGCAAAGCAGCAGTTTTCTGTCAGAGTTGATTAAGTATGGTCTGTATTCTAAAGATAATCAAAAACCCCATGGCTGAGCCAATAAACAATAATAACTTTTCCTTGCACAATGTTGACGAGGGTCAACAAAGGCCAATGGGTGCCCTTAAAAGAATCACCAATTACTTTACAAAACCATTCAATTAAATGGAACCATCATGCAGCACATTGCTTAGAATTAAATCTAATTTTAAGAAAAAGAGCACTAGCCTTTCCTTTGTTCTTCCAGGCAGGTTTAAAACTGAAATTTGAGAAAAAGAATTGCTGACACCATACAATTAGGTACCTGCAGAGAAATTCGCCCTGGGAGAAATTTTGGCTAGCTTTGTGAGGCATCCAGCAGGAATGGAGTCTGTTCTCGCTAATGAGCAAGCTTTTTTTTCTCTGACAACTACCTGTTCCTCTCAGATTGCGGGCAAGCATAATATGCCTGATTTACAACAGCAAGGCAGAGACTGGAGTTGCTCCTCAGGAAGCCATACGAACCAGGAAACCATTGTTTTTGTCTTGAAAACTAAAAAGAAAAGTGATAGTGTCATCTCACAATAAAGTTGAAACAAACTGTATTAAAAAATTACCTGATCGTGATAAATGTCATAAACCTTCACAATGTTGGGGTGCCCATCACAGAGTTTTAAAGCTGCTATTTCCTTGTGAGTTTGTGCTTCCATTCTAAGAAAAAAAGATACAAGTATAAAAAGTCAACATTTAAAGCAGGGGATCTCAAGCCCTGGTCCTGGAAAGCTCCAATCTAGTATGTTTTGTAGGTCACCATTAACTTGCACATTATTAGAGACAAGGAGGAATTCCATTGTGATTATTAAACTGGTGTTTTGTTAAATTAAGAAATGTCAAGTTCATTTAGTGTTAAATTCTATGTGTTGTTCAACCCTTAAGGTTCAGAGTTCTCTTAATTGAACAGATCACTTGTGTGATTCAGCAATAGCTTACAAGTGACATATAAAAAAACAGGACTGTGATTCTCCAAGACCAGTTTTGAGGAGCTATTTCAGAAATACTAGAACACAAAATCTGAGGATTTTTTCTGATTCAATATCCTCAAAATTAGAGTTACTATCATTCCTATTTAAAACAGTTGGTTTCTGAACTATCAAAGCCACATAGCCTCTCTTGTGCACACCAAGTTGTTGTTGAACAGAAAGAGCTTCAAAAACTTGTAAAAGTGAGAACTTTATGAAAAGTCTTAGATTTAGGTTATCGCAAGTACAGGTGTAGAGCTAGGATAGTGTCCATAAAACAGTATTCTGACAGAGATCATTGGGTGTTTGTCTTGAAACAACAAGCTTTTTTTAAAGAATACTTCAACAGAAGGTTCAGTTCTTCAATGGTAGCTTTACAACAGCCCCCAAATAACAGATTGGACAATCAGTAGCACAACAATTTTAATAATAATAAAAAAATATTTTTTTCACCGGCATTTACATCAAGACATTTTTTGCATCTGCCAGTCAGTTAAAAAACTTCACTAACATGTAGAGTGCCTCATCAGGAAAGCTTATCTTGCAGTAGGACCTGATTCTTCCTGAGAAGGAACGTGTCCACTGCTGGTTGTCCCCAGAGAAGTTTCGTACAATTTATACGACATGGCAGACAGAAGCAATCAAGCTAACTCGAAGGATCAAAGAGCGATGCGATGGATGTTTTGGCAAATCCTGACACATCAGGATCCTGAAAACATCACCCAAAGGGCTACCCTACAGGTTAATTTTGCGCAAGTGAAAACGAAGAGGAGAAAACACAAATGCTTAACGTTTCATTGCACTTAACAGTAAACAGGTCCATTGTTGCTGTGCATCATAATTGTGCTCTCTGCCCATGGCAGAGGATGAAGAAATAGGCTGGTACCTTTTGCTGATGATCTTCACTGCGTAATCCTGGCCTGTTTTCTTATGGGTGCACTTCCTGCAGATGGAAAAGCTTCCCTCCCCAAGCGGACTGTCTTTCAAGTCTAAGTCATAGTGCATATAAAACAGGGAGTCCTGCAAACAGGAGAGAGGGTATATGAAAGATGTGGGAGGCTATTGCTTCAAAGTCAACTTCTTAAACAAAAAACAGTTTCTGGTTTTTGATTATCTTTGACTATGAAGTCACCACGAATGATAATGATTGATATCTCCCACTGTGGTCAGTCTGCAGCTCCCTGACTGACTGAACATGTTTGGGATAACACTGAAGTCACCCACAGACACAAAATAGCTTTCAAGAGAAGGTCTTTGTATAAGAGAACGGACAATAATTTAGATTATAGGGGACAAGTCCGAAGGTTTCTGGTTTTCCTTCAACCTGAGCCCTTAGCTAGCTAATTGAACTCCTTTTGTGCTCACTTAGACAAGTTGAAGCCTTTTCTTGTTCTTGAGAAGGAGATTTAAAGAGACATAAAACCTGCCGCACAGTGACTGTTGCAGACTGGAGTTGGGCAACCCTGGTTTAAATTTTCTTGAGCAAGAAGCAGATGAGGGCAGGTGAATGTGGTTTTATAAGTGTAAGATTTACTAAAGTGGCCAAATAAGACCACATTTTTATAGACATTTTAAGTATTTACAGTAAAAAAACTCACAAACTATAATCCTGATACCAAGTATTAATGGATCAATCTGTTTACACGCTTCAACAGGCCTCAAACACGATCCTGATCCCACTTTCACCAAACAAACACGAAACGGAGCCTCTCCCTCTATTTCAATAAACCTGCAGGTTAGACACCAGATGTATGAGAAAACTTTACACTTCACTGCCACTCCCACACCTGACCAAAATGCCACTCAAAGTAGTGCCATTCCAGTACTCCTGTTTGTATCTTCTCTTTCTTGATTAACTGCAACATTGTTGACTGAGCAAGCATATTGTTGCATGAAACAGTGATGATTTGGGTATTTCACCAATTGCAAAGCATTGTTTTGCCAAAACCTTAGCCTGCTTTTCAGAAGCAAACAGAAAAAATGCTGCAGTAAAGAATCACAGCCCATCAGCATTTGCTGCATCACCAAACATCCAAATGTTTTTTATGCAGGCCAGTGGCTGGCTGTCATGCCTGATACTCAGAGGAGGAGTGAGCTGCCCTCCTGTAAACTACATGCTGGATTATTCAATGATAGGGCTCGGTGTTCTCTCACCTTCATCATGGCACTGCGCGCCACAGCTGTGGCCCCGGGCCTCTCGGCACCCCCATGAAACTGGAGAGGGTCATTCATCACGGCGTTGCGTTTGAACAGAATGGAAGGAGCAATGAAGGAGTAGCCCTGTGACACAAACACATTCATAAGACTACAAGTGGACCTGACAGAAGTATTCCAAATCCTCCGACAAAGTCATTGACAAAGCCAACCCAAAGGAACTCTTCAAAATGAATAGTGAAACACGAACCAGAGGACACAAACGGAAACTACCTGGAAGTGCATTAAAAAGCGAGAATAGGAGACATTTCTTTATCCATAGGGTTTTAGGAGCGTGGAACAAGTTACCCCAGCCATGTGGTTGAAGCCTATACTCTGGCTTCTTCCAAGAAATGGCTGGATGAGATCCTTGGATCAATGAACTACCAAACGGGGTTTGATGGTTTCCTCTAATATTTAACCTTCTGTTCTTAAATATTCTATCCAGATATGTGTACCAAAGCACAGCAATAGACCACAAGCATGTAAAGGTAGTGAAAGGTGAACTATATACTCAACCAATCATGGAAAAAGTTCAAATACACTGATATTCCCATCACCTCTCTCAAAATAATGTACTTTCTTTTGCTCATGAAAATGTCATTGTTCCAGGGGTATCCATAATTCAGATTATATAATAATCTAATGCAGGACTGTAAAATACCTGTTATTAATTAAATGAATAATACGATTGACCAAGTTATCAAGAATTGGGGAGCATCACAATATACTTTTTTTTCAAAAAGGCTAAAAAGATGCATTAATATATACATAAGCATAAAGATCAATAGAGACAGCCTAAATCGCATCATGTTCTTTAATTCTGTAAATGCATCTCTCTGTCTGGAGTCTTTATAAGTCACGTTTCATGTTCACAAGTTAAATAATCTTGCCTTTATCGTTATACACCAAGAACTCATTTTCATCCAATTTTGCTTTGTGAGCTTCGAAATGGTAAAGGTTTCTTTCTAACAGCTGCATGGAATGAACTGGAAATGATTGATAAGACAACTTTCTTAATTGCTGCATTTCATATTTGATTGCTTACTTTGATATTCCATTGCAGTCTATGTAATGCCATTTCATTTCATTTGACAAAAGACACAGTGATAAGCTAAGTTTCCAGGCTCGACCTCTGAATTGGTGTTTGCAAAAAAGAGTGGTAAAACATGAATGGCTCTGAACAGCTAAAAGCCAAGAAGAAGTTGGCAATCAGATGCTGAAAAATAATTAAGGAAGACACATTTTACAAATGCAAACCTTTCAATTTTGAGCAATGCCCTATAATAGATCTATTGATCTGGTAGAATCTATAGAAGTACAAGGATCAAAAAGCATAGAATATTTAGTGTAATATGAAATCAGTTGGCTTCAATAGAACAGTGTCAAATTATTCCACTATCCATAAGTTCAAAAGCTGCATCGTAATGTATTTTACGTCTGAGATCTTTTGGTAAATAAAGTAAAATTATACAGGCTGAGACTGTAACAATTATTTCAATATTGAAACAATTTTTTAAATAACATCTTCAGTTCCTGGATTGCTTTCACATGACAGCTCATCAACTTAAATGAAACAAAACATTTTCGATATGCCCTCTGTTCGCACAAACAGAATTGTGAATTACAGAAACAAAACCTGCCCTATACTACAGCGCATAAAAAGGCTTCTCGTAACTGTAAACTAGAATCCTCCAACATCACTGTCATCAGTATTTATGTTGGTCAGGAAGACTTGTATTGATGTTTTTACATAATATATATATATAATAATCGCATATATATAATAATATATAACTTCCTTTGTGACTCAAACGAAAAGTCCAGTCACCTGAAAAATCCGGTCCGAATTCTGAGGCAGAGCGGCTGGTGAGTAGGTGGGGTCCATTTCGGTGAACTCCTCGGCAAAGTTGCTGACATCCAGCTCGTCGCGGATCACCGGCTTAAAAGGGGCAGTGACTTTCTTAGCTGCCAAATCCTCCCAGTTTATTTTCTGCAACATTCAAACACCGATCAATCAACTTGTTGTTCTTTAACGCCCCATATAACAAAATGCCTCAAGGTAATTTCAGAACTTAATAACTACCTACATGCCTTATGATTATGATACAACACAAAACTATATAGAGGTCATATAATGCAAGAGACCATTTGGAGAAAACATGCCGATTCTTGTTTGAACAACATTTCCCAGAGACCCATGGGGAATGACCCACCATCCTCAGTCACCCGACCATTTGGTGGAAGACTGATACCCCCGGTAAATACTGGCTTCCCCATTGTTTGCCCAATCTGCCAACCAATCTGCAATCCATGCACTGCATCAGAAGGAGAAGGAAGTAAAAAAGCAACGAGAGACGTTTAAGTTTAACTACAAGAAGATGGGGAAGTCTACCTAGAGCTTGGAGAGAGCTAGGGATTTCTTTTATTTTGGAGTTTATTATTAACTCTGTATACTAAAAGTGCAACAAAAGTGCACTATTTCTTACCTTAATCCTGCATTCTGTGTGCCTGTCTTCCTACACCACCAGCTGTGTCACAATATTAATTAACTGAACAATTTAGTATTCTTAGAGCACTGAAATTATTCTGAATGTTCATGAACTACAGTGCTCCTAGAGTGTGACCTTTGATCTAGTGGCAATAATGATCCATCCATTATCTAAACCACTTTATCCAGGACAGGGTAACGGAGGATGTTGGGTGCGATGGATGCAAGGGTGGGATTGTGGAAATATTAAAAAAAACTACATATACTCATGCTTGCTCCTCAACTGATTGTTTAAACAGATGTCAGAACATTAGTGACAGTGGTTATATGAGAAGGCAGCAACAGTGTTGGAACACTGTCAAGGGCAGTACTTTACCTGGTAGAAGGGGTGCTTCTTCACCTCCTCTGCTCCTGACGGTCCTGAGCCCAGCCTCTTTTTGGGATCTTTGCTGAGGAGACGCTGAATCAGATCTTTGGCTAAGGGTCCTATTTCTGAAGAAAATGGTGGCTCACTTCTTAATATTCTCCTGTAAGGCAAAAAAACTAGGAATTATTCATACTACATATACCTTACTGTTGCATAGTATTTTTCATTGAAAAGGATCTCTGCAGATGAAGGAGTAGAAGGAGCAGACTCTCTTCATCCACAAAAAAAGTAAAGCTGGTAACAGCCTGGGTTTGCACAAAGCTGCCATGCTGAGGGAATTCACCAATTAAATGACATGGGAGAATCAATGAGACCTTATAAAGAGAGCTTAAACTGGAATTTAGCTGGGGCTCCAGAATGAGTTTCCATTCTGTTTTCAAACACTGCCATGACATCTTCAATGAAATTCTACTGACAGCTCTATTTAGCGTCTCACTCAAAAGCTAGTACCTCCCATAGATATGGGCTTGGAAGAGGGCAGTGATGGAAAGTCTGGCTGTAATATATAGTATGCACAATGAAGTACAGTGTGTTTAAAAAAACCATGGTTTACACACTGCAAACCTCTTACTTCGATATCTCTGTCTGCGAGTTCTTCTCTCCGTCCACAGTGAAGGGGGATGCCCCGGTCATCAGCTCGTACATGAGGACACCGAGACTCCACCAGTCCACAGCCTGGACTCAGGCACGTCAAGACACGCAGATCAGAGACAATGGAAACTCTACGTAGCTTTATCATCACAGCATTGTAAAAAACATTTTTAAACTAAATGTCTCTAAATGTGTGCAGTTTGTACAGGAGAGAGAGTACGTTTGTCATTTCTATAAATCAGGGGTGTCAAACTGATGCCTAGGGTCCTGCAATGGTTGCCTGGTGCCTGTGCCAACCAGAGTTGTCAATTTATCAATTATTATAATTATTCACTTATTTGGACACGTATGGAACATTTCTCTGGATCTTTTACAGTTGGAAAAACATCTACTTCATTAAAAGTTAACTATTAAAAACTTAAATCAGGTGAGAAGATTACAATTACGCAGTTAAATGTTATATAACAGCTAGATTTCAACACCTCTTTCAACAGGTTCTGTTCGCCCTGTACTCATAGCCAGATTATCCTTCCCCCAACTAAATGGGTTCACACTGAAACAACATTTCAGGCAGCTCATTGAAATAATGTGGGGATAGTCTGAAGAGACAGCAAGCCGTTTGTGCACTTCTAAAACTCTTAGATCCTTCCCTTGGGGAAAAAAAGCTCCTTGCTGTATCTTCATGGCAAGGAAATTAAAAACACTGCAAAGTGAAATGATTTTCTCAGCCTGAACACAGAAGAGCCCAGTGTGACTCTGCTGTGAATGGCATGCTTTTCATTTCTTCTCAAACAGAGCAGGTCTCCAGTTTTGGGAGAGGTGCTGTACCTTGTCATGGCCAGTGTCTCCTCCTCTGACGATCTCCGGGGCCATGTATTCAATAGTGCCACAGAAGGAGAAGGCCCTCTCGTTCTGGAAAACCAATATCAGCATAAGAAAACCCCTGACTTTATCTCTGCACATTTCCAAGTCACTATACCACCGGATAAAAGTATGGAAAAAACTATACATATTCAATTAACCAATTTAATAAAAGCATTTATATTCCGATCCAGAAGCATACAATTCTATTTGCACACAATCGCAGCAGATACAAAACTAAAGAAAATCTTTCATTATTTGTGTTGCTAAAACAGAAAGCAATTTTGTGCTATTATATGATTGGCACACTTCCTTGGAAAAAGGGAAAACTAATTCTTCAAAATATTTTTTTAGCTGCCCAGACAGACTCTTATATTAGTCTTCTTGAAGATTGATGTATTAGTTTCTTATTGAGGAAAAAAGTAAGTAAATCACTGAGAATCTTTAGGCAGACATTTTAATTGTTTTCTGATAAAAGACTACCTCATAGCATTATATGGTAACAAAATAGCTAATATGATCAAAGACACATCTTCTCCTGGCATTTTGTTAATATATTCAAATACACAATGCATCTATTTGTGTTTTTAGATCATCAAGTGTTCCGACTCTTGCAAAGTGATTTAGCTGTATACAATAAAATGTGCTTTTAGCAGTCTCTTATGAAACCTTTCACGAGCCCAGGCTTACATCCTGGCTTCTTTCAAGACACAGTTGGATGTGATCCCTGGATCAATCTTTAGCTGCTAACTACCAAACTGGCTAGATGGGCCTCCTCTCATTTGTAACTTTTCCTTGGTTATTATCTCTGCTTAGATATTTACTTTTCTGTCTTCTTGTGACAAAACTGTTTAAAATATAAAAGTATCAACTGGCTTTCTATTTTGGGTTACATTCAATCCATTGCACTCACCTCATCCACCAGAAACTCTTTACTGAGACCGAAGTCTGTGAGAACAATGTGGCCATTGCTGTCCAGGAGAATATTTTCCAGCTTGATGTCTCGATAGATAATACCCAGCTGAAGAAGGCAGAAAGCGGATTTTCAGAGACGTTTTCAGAACAAATTACCAGGTCAAATTTTTCATTGCCAAGTAGTATAAATCCTTGGATTGGAGTTGGATGAATGAAAGGATTAGTAGAAACGTTGGATGTCCTTGACACCTACCTATTTTCAGGATAGCAAATTGTGAATGTTTAGTACTATGCATTAGGGAAAATGAATATAAGCAAAGTCAATTCTGGCTTACGCATCTTTAACAGCTAAGTGCAATGCCTCAGATTCAATGTATGTCTGCACTATGCACTTTTTGCATGGTCTATCATGGTTTTTTTTCACTACTATATATTTATTGTTTTGGCTGTATTATTTATTATGTCAAAGTGTACTGTCTACATTGTGTGGTGTTGTCTGTTGTGTCATCTGCTGTACTGTATATATCCTGAGAGATCAGCATGAATACGAATTCCAATTTACATGTACATACAGTATGGCAATAAACTCTTCTACTCTCTACTCTCCTAAGATTCCAGGAAATTAGGATGCATGTGGAAAAAAAACATTTTATTGGGGAAGACCTATCATATACGATCAGGGCAAAGCAGAACAGAGAAGTACTTCCAGTCAAGTAGTTAATTTTAATGAACTTAGCAGTACGTGTCCAATCTGGTTTTCCTAATGGCCACAACTGCAACCATGCTAAGCTGCTTGGTGGGACAAAAAAAAAAACTGGTCATTGTATCTCTTGTGGGGAATGACCTTCTAAAAGTTCATCAAAACCTGTGAAGTTCTCCATTCTTTCACGGCCATTTCAACAAATTACTCAGGCGCCTGCCACTGACCTCTGCCAGTGTCCTCATTACTACACTTCAGCGCGTATGATGTACATCTATGGGAAGGATCCGGAGATTCTGAGTAGAAATTCTCCAATTATGCAGGAAAGTTATATTACAAAACACCAGCTTCAGATTACTTGACAAAAGTACGGCATCTGCTGTTGATATCTGAATGCATAGTTTAAGGGAACTATTGGTAAAAGTATAGTTCATCCTATTTTTTAAGTACAAGTATTTAATATCCTATATCCTATGAGTACTGAATAAGAAAGAATACAAATAACAGGCCATTCAGCCCATGAGGCTCATATGATTGCTTGTAGTCAACTGACTACAGATTCTTGCCTAGTGTTCCTTGTAAATAAAAATGTAAAGCTCACAAACAAGAGAAGGTGGTTCAGTCTCACAAAATAATATACCCAAACTAGCATATACATCACTAAAAATACAGTAGAATTACAGTAGAGGACAGAACTCATCTGACAAAGAAATCACCAAAACAGAACAAACGACTTTAATGACCTAAAAAGCGGCAGATTTTATAGCTGATGAATCTCTTGGAATCTCGAAAATAAACCCATTTCTAAGTAAGTGGGGTACGTGAACTCATAACTAATCAGGGGACTGCAGCAGATCAAGAGCAGTTGATCACTTTCGTGCCTTTACACCAGAACAGGAAAGAATCCACTCCATTACCAATGCAGTGAACCGCAGAGCCCAGGCACGCCAAAGTTCTAGTGAAGGCTAGGTGCTCTTACCTTATGGAGATGCTCCAGTGCCAGCACTATCTCTCCACTATACAGGGCCACTTCATGCTCTTTGAATCGTTCTCTTTGGGACAGGTGTGTGAAGAGTTCTCCCCCGTTCACGTAGTCTGCAAGGCAACATTAACAACTCAACCTCCCTCTTTCATATGCGGCTCTGAAAACCCACCTACAACAAAAACATTTTCCTGGTCCACTTGTGTGCATTTTTTTTTTATTTCATTGGTCAATGGACAACTGCCTCTAACATGCCCTTACAGAGATTAAAAGGAGTGTCTTGAACCTACAACACAATGCTGAGACCCCAGCAGGTTGATGGCAACCCAGGTCACACTTTCCTAGCACAGACACTTTCTGTTTTAATCAGCAGTGCCTAGTGAGAGTTCAGGGAGTAAACAACCCAGCAGGTTGATGTTCATTGGATGTTTCATTTCAATCTATGCTTCGCAAAGAAAATTAACATAATGCAAGGGTTCTGATCAACTGAGCAAGTCATTTGTTCAGGATTGGTCCATTCTGCACCAACCATTCAAAGTGAGATCTAAGCTATTTAATCGAAAGCAGCATCTGCTCAAAATATCACAATGAAAATAGTTACATTTTTTTTTTACCTCTCTGCTGGTTACTTATTTCTCAGTAAGACATGAACTGTCCACCCTAACATAGCTGATGATGGAAGATTTTAGAGGATACAGAATTTAATATAAAAGCTTATTTTTGAAAGCAATAAGTCCTGCAGTGCTGAAATTATACAGAGGTCAGCAATTAGGAAGATAACTGTTAAAACTAGTTAGGATGGAGAAACTGTACATTATATCTAAGAAACAAAAATGAAAAGCTCCTGCAAGTGGCATGACTTTATGATTTTATGACAGCATGTGATATATGGTGTGTAGGGAGTTAGACATGGGGTGCAGTTTTTAGGAATGGAATGCTAACACAAAAAGTGTTCTGACATGACAAAAGATACAGGGTGCATACCTCAATTTAATGTTGTATATACATTCAGGAAATCAATCCATAAAAGAGCACTATAAATTCCTACAATACAATTCTGAGCATAACTGTTAAGTCTCCATGTAAATCTCTCATAACTGGACATAGGAAGAGGAATGAGGAACACTAGCATGTGGAGATCTACCTGAACTTTAGATCTGATTTTCTATTGTTACCATTGCTAAATGCAAGACGATTAAAAGAAAAAAGCTGTTAGAGACTGGTCAGGCAATGCTCAGGCAAAATGAGAAGAGCACTGCTGTTCTGAGAGAAATTAGGCAGTTTTACTAAAGGGAACTGAAGTTAAAAAACTAGAAGTTTTCATTTAATCTTGGCTTCAGATCAGTCATTGCTCCAGTTAATTCAAACCAGAGAAAGGGGATGACGTGCTACAGTTACAAACAAGAAGCTCTTTTCACTTAAAAACATTATGTGAGTAGAAGTCTCATCTGTGTGATTCCTATCTGGTTCTTGTGTCACATATAGTAAGAGCTGATATTTCTCTCTGTTGTTGCCACTCAAGCCACTTGGTCTCGTTTTTTTGATTTGCAGCCACCCGTCACATGACACTACAACACCCTAAACTTCATTATTATACACTGTTCAACTGGAGACGATCTGAAAGAACTAAAAAGCAAATCCCTTGCATTAATGCTTACAAGAGAAAATGACATGCAGAAATAGAGTGCCAAACACAAAAAATTGGATTTTCCCCCAGGTATAAGGGACACGATATGGCATGGTGGGGTGGTGTTTAGCTCTAGTGCCTCAGCGAAGCTGTCCCATCCAGGGCGTAGTCCTGGCTTGTGCACTATTAGCGCAAACCGACCGTCATTGAGAACAAGGGGCATTCTAGCGATGGACAGCAGCCCAGCTGGGGGTCAGACAAGCCAGCGTGTCGGAGCAGAGCCGTACCCAGGATGAGGTGCAGCTTGGTGTCCGTCTGGAAGGCGTAGTGGAGGGTGACCAGGAACGGTGATTGCCGGATGTGCTCCAACACCTGCCGCTCTGTCCTCGTGTGCTCTGCGGTCTTGGCCTTCTGGATGATTGTGGCCTTCTTCAGGACTTTCATGGCGTACAGCTTGCCCGCGTCATGGCCGCTGACCTTCCTCACGAGGAACACCTTCCCGTAGGCTGGAGGAGAAACGTGGAAAAGAGGGGTTACAGATTATAATATAGCAGTGCCAATACCAGCGCTATCGTTCAAAAGAGTAAGGAGTGCAAAAGAATGAGGCATTGGGAAAAATCACATCAACAAACTATACTATCTCCGATTTCCAGTCATGACTCTACAGTACTGTCACTGATCACAGCAACTTAATTGTTGAGATCTTAAACCCAGAGCAGTGCAGATCTTACCCTAAAGATCGATCATTGTGAACAAACAGTACCTGTAAGGAGAGAACAGCCTGGGTGATGAAGCAATACCATCAGAATTTACTGCAATTCATTAAAAAGAGTCCTCTATCCAGTAGCAATGTGGGAGACTGAATCCACAAACTGTGCTCTCACCATGGGTTTCACAAATCAGAAATATTCATTGGTCAAAGAATCTCTGTCAAAGGTAGATGACAACAGGCTGTTTTGTGAACACAAAAAAGGATGGGAAACCCCGATTCTGCAATGGGAACAATGGTTTTAAACCAAGCCAATTGAAAACATTCTAACTTCACACATTAATGCACAGAATGCAAGGAAAAAATGAACAGAATATAAGCAGCAACTGTTAACTTGTCTCTTCATCTCTTCCCAGCAAGCGAGCAAATGCAATATGAAATAAGTGACTCAAACTACACAGTATCTCCTCAAATAAATATCTTTGAATCCAAAAAACATGCAAAGGATCAAACCAGTGACCAGGAGAAACAAGTTTCTTTATATGTGTACTACATTTATTAATCTATTAAAAAAACCTCAGAGTAGTGAAAACTACTGATTTCATGACTGCCAACAATAGCAAGGGGACGTTGAAAAGAGTACAAATACAGGAATATGTATATGCTTAACAGGAAGAGGCTTGGAGTGTAATTTCAGATCTAGTTAAGACTTCCTCTTTCAAGAAAAGGGAAATAAAATTTGGCAATGCCTTGGCTGAGAGATGAGTGTTAAATGAGGCCTTCTGTTTATTTTCTGTAATCCGGTTACACTCCAAGAGATGCCACTAAGGGCCACTTCCCTGTGGAACAGACTGGAAGGGGGAGCTGAACAACGAGTCGCAATGCTGTTTCCCGTCTCCTTTCCCTGCCCGTTATATCAGGAGGGATCCACACCTCAAACAGATCTAAAACTAATAATACTACTTATAACAATTTGCAAACAAAAACTGGACTTCGCATCAGATTAAATTAAACCTTTATCCCACAAACCAGTCACAAAGTAGCAGTGCCTTTTCTGCTTTCCAGAGGTTAGCAGCATTTTAAGTCACAGCTTCCCAGTTGATTTGAAACCCATCCAGCACCATCCAGAATGGTGAGCGGGGCAAAAGTTTGATTTGACTGGGGCTGTGTGTGGCAAAACTCTGTTTTGTTGTTGTTCGTTTTGTGTATAGCAATAGCATTTATTTGTAAAGTCTAGCTGCACAACTGCTAGTGA
The DNA here is from genome assembly GCF_059453375.1 of Lepisosteus platostomus. NCBI lineage: Eukaryota > Metazoa > Chordata > Actinopteri > Semionotiformes > Lepisosteidae > Lepisosteus > Lepisosteus platostomus. Next base: position 22,117,990 of record NC_142620.1, read on the forward strand.
GGGAACCTGAAGAGTTCAGCCAGAGCCCCCAACACCAGGGAAACTTTAGAATACCACACAAAATAAATAGATTACACTGTGCTGGTGAACACAATTTTATTGGAATACATTTCATTTAAAATAGAAGCAACTTGGGACTTGAGCAGGACAGATGTTAATGCTGTAGCAGTGAAGGAATGAAATCTTTTTCCGATATTCTTCTGTCTACTTTGTCTTGGCTGAAGATGGATCTCAGTTTTTGCAAGACCACATACCAGGTTTAATCACATTAATGCCACATCACGCATATCCCTCAGCTAAGACGAAAAATCTCCCGTTCTTATTAAGCCATGACTGACGCACATAAGGTACTGCTCTTCTTCCTCCACTGTTGCGCTACTTTTCTAAACTTCACAGTTGGATCCAAGGGTTGCCCGAGTTAAGGGATCATCATAGTGAGAGCCTTTGTTTTGAAATCCAAGCCGATCGAAACGTGAAACATGACAATTAAAAATGAGAACTTCACACCTGAGAATTTTTAAGAACCAGAAGAACTGTCCTCAAACAGCGGCCTCTCCAATTCAGCCATGATCAGACAACATATTTGAACCTCATTATGACATTGTAGGTTATAAAGCTGACTGTCTTGTATATGATGTACTGTACAGTACAGAGACAAATTATCCATCTCCCAACTCAACTCATCTCTCAACTCAGACATGATTAATTGTTCCCCACCATTTCTGCCAATTACTGGGCACAATTTCCTCAATTCTCCTGGGGCAACGGTTCCATCAGATGCTGGATTTGTAACAAATCCTGTTTCAGGTACATTATTTCCATTTTGTGGGTTTTCCATTGACATCGTCTTCATTCAGTGTAAGGCCTTCACCCAACCAGCTCTCCAAGTTGGAGGATCTGCGTTTGCCTTGGTTCTTGCAGGGGAAAACAGCTCCGACTTTCCAACTGTGAGCTTAGGATGATACATACCATAACTCAGTTTAATTGTTTTTAAATGTAATTTTACTACAAGCCGCATCTAGATGATCATCTTTGGTTTAACCCCCAATTCCACTGAGAAAGGACCTGTTAAATCAGAGAATAAATAAGATTCTGTGAGCAGAAAGTAGCAGCAAACTGGCCACGTAGCCTATTTTATCAAGTCATTACAAAGACCTAAGACTTTGACATACAGTATGGATTATACCATAATGCTAAAGGTAAGCTAAGCCTCTAAATTGATGGTGATTAAACCCACCCTGTTACTTTTGCTATATGAAGGAAATTTCCTTATGTCCATAATCAGATTAATCTCAAGTCTACATGTCTCAACCTTTACTTTGTCTCTGGCTGTATAATAAACTTGAATCAAGCTAAATGTCTTGCACTAACAGATTTTTGTTAGTTTATAACTGGGAAGTGCTTTAAAAATTCCAAGCTGGGAACTCTTTTTCACATAAAGAATTGTAGAAATTTGAAACAAGCTATCCTGCCCTGTTGTAGAAGCCAATACTACGGATTCTTTCAAAAAGCGGTTAGATGCGATTCTCAGATCAATTACCTACAAGCAACCAAACAAGTTAAATGGACCAAATAGCGTATCGTTATTTGTTACAGTTCATTCTAATAATAATAATAATAATAATAGCTTACACTATGGACACTCCACTCAAAGCGCTTTACAGGTAAAGGGGACTCCTCTCCACCACGACCAATGTGCAGCATCCACCTGGATGATGCGACGGCAGCCATAGTGTGCCAGAACGCTCACCACACATCAGCTATCAATGGGGAGGAGAGCAGAGTAATGAAGCCAGTTCAAAGATGGGGATTATTTGGAGGCCATGATTATTAAGGGCCAATGGGAAATTTGGCCAGGACACCGGGGTTACACCGCTACTCTTTTCGAGAAACACCCTGGGATTTTTAATGACCACAGAGAGTCAGGACCTCTGTTTTACGTCTCATCCAAAGGACAGCGCCTGTTTACGGTATAGTGTCCCTGTCACTATACTGGGGCATTAGGACCCACATGGACCGCAGGGTGAGCGCCCCCTGCTGGCCCCACTAACACCTCTTCCAGAAGCAACCTTAGTTTTTCCCAGGAGGTCTCCCATCCAGGTACTGACCAGGCTCACACCTGCTTAGCTTCAGTGGGTTGCCAGTTGTGAGTTGCAGGGTGATATGGCTGCTGGCTATAGGTTCTATAGATTATGACATTTATAAAACAAACTGAAGATTACATTTTGGAGCTCATCATGGAGTTTTATTAGCTAATCTGAGAAAAGGTCATTTGAATAAAATCATACAAAACAAATTCAATCTCTTTCAGTTTAAAAAAAAACTGTTTTGCATTTTTCTTTTCATACCCATCCAATCTGGAATCGTCAATTATTTGTTTCGAAATGGATAAACCTTCGGCAAATAATTCCTGTGCTGTACGGGAGACATGCTCTCTGGACCTGCCCAACAACACTTTCACCTCTGAAAGGAGAAGCGATGCATCTCTCACTGGCATCTGCAGACACACAGGGGTGGCACAAGCCACTGTTTCACCAAGAGTCCAGGAAATCTGGACAGACTCAGCCCAACCTCACCACCACTGACTCGAGAATCATGGCACAGCTGGCTCATAGCACTGAACCAGGCTCGAACCTGCAACTTCTGGGCTCCACCTGCACCTCTAGACAGCACCTTTATTGGCTGAGCCACTCAGGACCTCAACTCTTTCATGTTGCGGTAAAGTAAGAAGGGAAAAAAAAATCAGAAAGCAAAAAAATCAGAAAGCAAACCTTGAAGATTTGATTGTTTATTGTTCTAATAACATCACAGTAAATTATGTTACGGCCTATCATGGTGCATTTAAGGGCAGCCTTGTGGAGCAGTGGACAGGATTCTGTACTTGTAACTGGAAAAAATTGAGAAAATGTATAAAAACAAAAATACTCACCTGAAAATACATGAAGGTTTAAGGTGTGTTCTCTTAAGTCTTCTCCCAGAGGGAATCTCTGAAGTACAGAAGCATTCAAGACTGCCGGTAGGAACTGATTACACACTTCTACTTGCATCTTAAAAACAAAAGCTCTCTGTCTGGTTTTCAGGTGAGGTCTAGCAGCACACTGCATTGTCAAGATTAGCTGCATGGTTTGAGGATTTTTTCAGTTCTGAAAACATGCAGGTCTACTTCAAGGGAGACAAACTTCGGTCCTCAAGGGCCTCCGTCCAGCAGGGTTTCTAGATCTCTTTGAATCTCCAGCATCTGAAGAAAAGAAGTCTTGAACTTCTCCAAATAATGAGCTAGATTAGGTAATTAGGGGCTCAGGTGGAAGGAAGACCAGAACTGAAGTTGTGCCTCTCTGGTGTTAATGACTGTATTCACCCCATTTCTGGAGCAAAATTCCACTGAGAAAAGTATATTTTGGAAAGGTATCCAGACGATGGATACCAGGTTCTGCTTCTATGACAAACATTCCCCTCACACTTCACATGCCGAAATGTGAACACAAGCCAAGTTAGGACATGTCTTTCCCACAGGACCCAATTCACATGAGTAGGTTGTGCATTTTTTTCCCCATTTTTAAAATATTGTTTTCAGGACGGTGCAGTTGGAGATATAGTTTGATTAAACACACACACACACACACACACACACACACACACACACACACACAAAAAGACAGTTTAATGAAAATTGTATAAATCAATTTGAATTATCTCAACTAAGAATCCTGCAGCACCAAAAAAGGCTGAGGTGACAAGTCACTGCCGACATGGTAAACGCCTTATTAGCAAAGATATTTTCACTGCTTGTGCAACAGTCAATATTACTAAAGTCCTTAAGGAATGCAGCTGCTTTCACAAACTGATAAGTCTGTAGACTGTGGCTGTCTTTCACTCGGTGCCAACATATGTTTGAAGATTTCAGAGCAGATGGGAATGTGAGCCCGTTGAGTGGGAAGACAAGTCTGAAACTTGTCACCTTGGAAACGATGAACATGGTGATGGAAGTGACCGTTAACTCCTTAGAGAGCCCACAATATATGGAACAAAGATGTACAGTCGAGTATACCGTAAAAATGTTCTTCCAGCTTTAACCAAGACAAACCATATTCCTTGGTTCTCACTTTATTTGGGTAAGAGTGAAACCTGTGATGCACGCCACCTCTGAAAGTGTAATTATCCACATTAATACACGTATGTACAAGGGAAATTGTATATATAAAACACAATGGCAAAGGATTTAAGTGCAGAATATCAACGTGCGTCACAAGCACTTCTAAAAAACACCAGAATATGTATTGTATAGTTTTTACAATTATACTGACAAAGCCATTAAGCTGAAGTGGCCCTGTGGAGAGGGAACGAACTTTCTGTACTCACCCTGTATGTCGTGCAAAAGCACATAACAGGTTAATGAATGTATAGTACGTGGTGTGGCTGCTGACTTCTGCCCAGCTGGTATTTAGAAGTTAGTGAGGGAAAAGTAGCAGAGGTTCAGATTTCTTCACCTCGACTAACCCTACCCCTAGAATAAAGCCTGGTCTGTTTGTCATGCAGAGCAGCGAACTGTTGGTTGACTGGCATTCATGTTTCTTTTCAGATTCAAATTATCTGACAGGTTCAGCCTGCCCATGAAAAGCCAATGTGGATGTCTAATTTTAAAACAAAAGCAGAATTAACTAATAATATTGGGCCTTTTATTGGGTTGATATTTTGAAGATTTCTTATGCGTGGGTTTTGACACCTGGCATGAAGGGGAACATGTAAGCAGTTTCTAGTCTAGTAGGCCATGGAGGAACGCGATGCAGAATTCAGTGATGAAACTGCTGGTATGAGAAACACAACAGAAAATGAGCACTTGTGCAGCACCTAGTCCACAAATGTTATGGTCAGACAAGACACTGACCTTTTAGCCCCGCATTGAAATGACAGTGGGAATACCTGTATTGTCACGCGTGATCAAACTCACTTCACGTGAACCTGAGCGCTCAGACAGACTGCATTTTAAACCTTACCCCATCACTTCTTTTTTTCCCTCCAAATCTTCTACAGCCCCCCTTTTCTGCCTGTGGTCAAGGCCAGTTTGCTTTAGGACAGGGATAACTGCATTGTAACACAGAGTTACCCTCAACAGATATGCAGAAAAGCATCCCAGCAAAAGTACTTGTCAAGACCTCTTCACGTGGATTCTGTTCCTACATACTGACCAGGACTACTGGCCTCTTTCTAAGAAAGCACTCCTGCACTGGTCCTGCATTACACCTCCACTCATTATTTGCCAGATCTTTACCCACTTCCAGAACAAACATGGGCACGGGGTCATTGGGGTCTACTACACAATGTGTGGACACCGCTTAGAAAACGAGAGCATTGAAATGGAGATGACTCACCTCCAGTGCCAAGCACCTTGAGCAGTTCGAAATTCTCAATTCCCACTTTCTCCGCATGGCCCGTCAGGTTCGCTGGAAAAGAAAAGCCAGACCTTGGTCAAGCAGGCAAGCTCAATCGGGCTTCCTCACTCGTATGTGGTCTGAGAAACAGCAATATGTGCAGCCCCAGCCACTTACAGCCTTCTTGCAACACATACAGTGGAACTACACTACGCACGGCTAACTATTGTAAAAATCGATTGTTACCGTTTTGTAGATACAGAAGCAACTCGTTTTCCATGTTAGATGACCGCAATTCCCTGACCCAGTAAGCACTGACAGTCTACACTATCATTAGGAGAGATAAAAGCACATGGTTAAGCTGCTTATGTGAAGCTTTTACTGTAATGTCTCTCTCTCTCTCTCAATGGGTTACAACTAGATTCAAGCAATCGGAAGTAACCCGGAATTAACGTCACTGCTAACCTGCCTTCTTTAGCTTCTCATAATTTGGAGCTTACAAAAGAGGAAGCCTAAGTGAAGGGCGGATGAAGGCAGGGGCAACCATGGAGAAATATACATTTTAGGAACCCTAATCTGCATGCTGGTCAATCAAGGAGACGTTCTCCCTGCCTGGTAATTTAAAGTAAATGCAATATGAGCTTGTAGAAGAAGCACAGCCACCTGCTGCTATTGTCCTATTCTGCTACAGTAAATCCCCAGTCTAAACACTGCTTAGATTTCTCAGTGGTCTTCCATTAACATACAACTTCCCTGGCCTAACAGTGCAGTGCAGGTGACAGAACTGAAATGGAAGAAACAGAAATTGACTAATGCAGTTTACTTGTACGGATTACATTTAATATGTTACAGGGTAATTTATCTAAATGACAACAGGAGAATCATCTTCACACACTTGAGGAGACACCATTAAATATTAATTATCAGAATATAAAAGCCTGGTTAAGGGCGATGCCTTATTATTTAGTAGTCATTGTTCAACACACGAATGCTGAAGATATGAAGCTCTATGTTCACGCCCACACGTCCCTGCTGTTGGTAGGCAATTAATGAACAGCATCTTCAGCCAGGTACCCTCAAAGCAGCCAAGCGAACACTTCCCCTAATCACAAAAGGATCTCGACTTAAGACTTCATTTGCACTCAAAAGCATGGACTGTGCGGAACTAGGAACAGTACCTCCAGATCAAATGAAAGGAAATGAAAAAGAGGAGCTGCCTGAGGGCAAATTGCAAAAGGCCCTCACTTCCTCTTGAGAAACGATCATGTGCATGAAAATACACAGGATCACAGGGCAGGAGACGGCTCTGGAAGGGCCTAAGAGAACACATCCAATAGTCACACAGCACTCTTCTCCCTGACACATGCTCTCTGCACCTCCAACATCAGTCAAGACTTCCGATACCTCCAGCTCCTGGCCACAGACCTTCTTATCGCCGTCGCTGCACATTCATTGTATATAAAATATAAAGTGGGCGGAGCGGTGGCACTGTGGCTAAGGATCTGCACCTGTGGCTGGAAGGTTGCTGGTTCAAATCCCGCAGCCGGCAGAGGAACCCTACTCCCTTGGGCCCCTGAGCAAGGCCCTTAACCCCAACTGCTCCAGAGGCGCCGTATAAATGTCTGACCCTGTGCTCTGACCCCAAGCTTCTCTCCCTGTCTCTGTGTCTCATGGACAGCAAGCTGGGGTATGCGAAAAGACGAATTCCTAATGCAATTGTATATGGCTGATAAAGTGATCTTTTCTTAAATGCCTTTGGAAACATACAGCCCTGTGTGATACAACATAACATTATTTGACAATGAGACCATCGTCAATTTCAACCTGGAATTATGTCTCCTCAAACATTTTGTGATATCTCTGGAAGTAAATACGGTATAAGCCTGGTTGATGGCTTAAATGCATGCAGGACCGAATGGTCACTGATCACAAGCTTAAACACATCTGGGAAACAGGGCTCAGACTTAAATTTCTAGCAAGTTTCATTGTAAATACCCCTGGGTGCAGCACACAAGGAAAAACAGGAAAGATCTGGGGTTCTTGTGCTATATAAATGTGTAAGAATTTAAATCTCCATGATAAGAAGCTTTACAAGGATGTACCGCTACCCCTAGTGTCTTTTCGTTTGCCTGACCTAAAAACCACCTGAGCACTGCCACACAGGAGATCCCAACTCATTTCTCATGTCACATTCCTGCAGCAATCGAAGTGGATTTTCCAGGAACAGCATTAATACAGACCGGGGGTCAGATTAAAGTCTGCGACCTGTATCACTTCTGAAAATATTTTCTGTCCCTTGCCGTTTCCTCACAGCGATACTGTGGAACAAGTCCCAGGTTCAATAAGAACTTGAATCCAGCAGGCAAATGTGAGTCGTCACTCATTGTAACACCTCTACTCACACCCATTAAAAAACTGATGATAATCTTTTCGTAAACATGCTGTTCTGCTAAGACTACTGTGAGATCTGATCCTGACTTCTCATGTTGTTTGACTTTAACATGAAGGCCTACTGTTGCTTGAATGTCACAATGACAAGACCACTGAGCTCACAAATGTGGCTCAAATTCAGTTTGTCAAACAGGAAGAAAGATTTTCACCACTCGCTTCACCTTTACAAAATTGAGCTGTTTCATAAGGAGCCACTGCTGTTTTGCTTTCTGTATGAAGAGAACAGATATTTGATGTGTTTATTGAAAATCCACAACTGCACTGCCGGTACATTAAATCCCTTACAAGACAATAACACATTTGCAGGAACAGCAGCTTGGGACTGATTTCAGGGACATCAGAAGATCTGTTCTCATTTGTGACATCAACAGGAGACAATACAAAAGAAGTCAATAAAGCACCTGAAATGAATCATGCAATCTCAAAAGAAATAGCAGCAGAAATTCAACATATGATTGCTGACTTCAAAGCCATTAACTGTATTCATTTTATTCTGCATTCACTTAACTTGCACTGTAAAGTGCTGCTTTTCAATTTTTGCTGCTTTCATGCACATACTCATTTAACATCTTGTTTTTCTGAAACACTTAGATCTCACTGTTTTTTTGTATGGTCTACCTTATGTGTATTCAAGTAAAATATGTATTCTCTTTATGGCTGTATTTTATGGTTAAGGGTCTGATCAAGAATGGCAGCACAGAGGCAGAGTGGTTAGCATTGCTGCCTTGCAGGACTGGGATTAATTCTGGACCTGGGGTGCCATCTAGATGGAGTTTGTATGCTCTCCCTGTGATGCATGGGTTTCCTGCAGGTGCACCTTCAGGAGTTCCAAAGACATGCTGGCAAGTTAATTGGCTTCTGGGAAAATAACCCTAATGTGGGTGTGTGCATGTCATTGTTTGTGTCTCTGTGTGCTTGCGATGCATCCCACCTTGTGCCCCTTGATTGCCAGGATAAGTTCTATCTGCCCCGTGACCCTGTATTGGATAAAGCAGTTAAAAACTGGGAGAAACACTACCTTCAGCATTGTGCAGTTTTCATCATCTATAGCACTTCTACTGAAATCTTTGCATCACACTGCGCCCAGCAGCTAGGATCAATCGCTGCTGAAGCAGACACACTAACCTCCCCTCCTTCTGAATCGGTCACACACTGGCAGAAGTGACAGACCCAGACGGAGCAATAGTGGGACACAGCTGATAACTAGAGGGAGACTCACTTGAGAGTGGGCACAGTGCTTACTTACAAATTCCTCTTCTAAACTCAAGACTTCTCATTTGCAAAGTTCACACTGCAGCTTGGGAAGGGAATTAAAGTTCATTTAATTCTTCCTTTAAGCGGGCTTCCTTCCAGAAGAATGCCTTACACACTTTAAAATAATGGAATTTGCATAAATCTTGCTGGCAGACACTCCTTTTTGTATATTTGTGAGGTCAGAGGCTGTAGCAGTATGGCCAACATGCTTATTTTAATGCACACGTGTATTCCATTGGGTTCTCCATACATCCAATTACAATTTCATATGGAAAAAGTTAAACCAGACAGGGTTGCGAGCTGTGAAAGTAATTCAAGAAGGAGTGAAAAGGCAAAAATAAAACCCCAGTGCCAGCAAAGAACAAGGCATGCTTTAATTTACTAAAAAAAATATCACAGAACAAACAGTTTCTTACTTCTACTGAAGCAGAATAAGCTATTATATATTTGCTTCAGGCCATAATTACTTACTGAACAAAAGCGGTCATACAGAGTTCCAACAAAGAGCACAGAGCTGAGCCCATTCCCATTTTTGTTTTCTTGTGAGCCTTACAAAATGCGCCTTTCTTCTGGGCTTGGTTTGCTTATTAATTAATAAACACTGTGCAAGCACCAAAGTACACAAACACATTAGCTGCCAGTATCTGCAGTGACAACAGCCGCAGGACACTTCAGAGCCAGCTCAAGCCTGCTTTTTCGAACGAAAAGGAGAGTAACTGCACTTACTTGTCAGCGGCTCACTGAAAAAGTGAGCCATCTGAGCCCCGTATTTTAAACGCTGACAATGCAGGTATAGCAGAAATACAAAGACAGCAGAGTGCAGTGACAGCTGTGGTGGTATTCAGGCAGGACATGGGCTCCTCTTCATCCTGTGCTGCCTCTCACTACAGAGCTCTGTTCCACAGCACTATCGGATGTGGGTGCCCTCTTCCTCTCTTGAGCTCAGAAGTGCTGATTAGAACTTTCTCTCTCACATGAGGCTAACTTCAACTGCAAGCAGCTCCGTGGAGACCCAGGGAGATAATACAACAACAAGCAACCTATGGCATGCCCCAAATCATGAGGGCCACAGGACAAATGACAGCTAAAATTCCTTTTAATGGTCAACTCTTGATCTTACCAACAATATTCTAGGTGAGTGGACTACTGTGGATCTGTAGCAGCTCCTCTGATAGCACTTTTAGTCCAAGGTGCTGGCAGTCTTGCATCCAGAGCAAGAAAGGACCACCTCCCTCGCGCATCTGCTCAGCAGCTTCTGTCTGAGGAGCAGTTGAGTCCAGAGGGCTTCAAAAAACCCATCTCGCAAATTCAATTATTTCTGACAGAAGTCTACCCAGATTTTAAGGGGGAACACAAAAGACTTATCACCAGATGAAAAAAAAGACATCAGCAGTTTTTACATTCAAATCACGCATGCCACACAGGAAAAAAAAACAATTCCTTGAGCACAGCTTTCTCTCACTATTGAATATTATGCAACCTTCACTAGATTCATGTTTTTAACTTCCAAATGCAATATTTCTTCCCTTGATCTGCCTGCATGCTGTCAGAAAAGAAACACATACTACAGGGCAGTATAATCTTATCCGTCATTCATCAGCGAGTACAGGGTGGCGAACTGTGCTGCCAGGGAGCACTTAGATTCTGTTTTTTGTTCTAATTTAAGCTCTCAGTTACATTAATTGGCATAATTATTGGTTCTGTTGGAAATTTTTAACAGATTTAAACCATATTTTTTCAAGGCCTTTAAAAACCACTCGGTTCTAAGGTCAAAAGCAGAGATTAAACTCAGGCTTGGATCTATACAGTATAGTTAAAAGCATGAATTTAAATCAAGGAAAAGTTGTTACAATTGCTCCATGAATTAGTAGTACCACATTCAGAGTACCGTGTGCAGCTTTGGTCACTACATTACAAAAATATATTGTTACTCTGAAACCAGTCCTGTGCTGATAGGCTTCAAGAACAGTCTCTTTTCAGTCTTGAACAGAGGAGAATACTCTAAATTGTCAAAGGTAACAGACATCTTCAGAATCAACAGTGAAACACAATCCAGATGATAAGGGGAAGAGCATTCAAAACCAAGAGCAGGAGATACTCCCACCACCTTTGTGTATAGAAGGGTGGAATAAGTTACCCAGCCTCGTTCCTGGAACTGATACCCGGGTGGCTTCCGTCAAGAAACAGCTGGATGAGAGCCTTGGATCAATTAGCAATTAAATCCAAATTAATAAAAGGGGCTGAATGTCTTCCCTCATTGGTAATCTTGCATGTTAATACTGAAAGAAGTATTGAGGTGTGCCAGTTAATTAAATGATCAGGTCAAATTCAGCTCATGTGAAGCAAAATACAAAAGGCCCTGCTGTCCTCCCAGCATCTCCGATCGAGCGCTGTGCACTGGGCTGACATCAGTATAAATCAGTGCTCCGTCTTCTCATAACACGCCTAATTACACAGCTCCCGAGCTTATCAAACTACTGCCGACCGATTCCCAATTGAGCTACATCTTAACTGTACTCACACACCATTGACATGGAAGTCCAGCTGCTTGCTAGCACCTCTGCACCAGCACAGGTTAAGTAGATGAGGCAGACATTGGCTTGTAAGGGATCCTGTGCGTCCTACAGCGGTGTGGCACAGGGAGATCTTGCCTGAGACAGGCCTGACATGGGGAAGCATAGGCTGGTAAGGAAGAGAGCTGCAAACAAGGCCAAGCTATTCCAGCTTTGAGAATCGAACACACCCGGCGTCAAGTGGACCAATCAAAAGCACTCCCCCGGCTACAAAGTCAAACTGTTTCCCTTTCTGCTCCTGAATAAACACAGCTCACTCATTGTGATCGGTACAGAAACAGCTCAATTTAATTACCCATGATGATAGCGCTCTGCCCAAGGTACATTTCTAATGCACTGGCAAACTGTCCTGCTGCTTGTATTCTGGGCTTCAAGACTGCAGTTGGAATTTATGTGGAGAGTTTTATTTCACTGGACTACATTCTCTGAGGATTCTAAATGAAATCTCTGAGGACTGCAAACTAAATTTGCCAGGAGAAGGCAGACACAATATTCAGAATTTTAAGGTTTTGATCCACAGAACATTGTTTATGGTTTATACATAATATACTCTATAGGCTTGTATAATTCATTTTTATAAATTGTACTATTCATTTTTGTGGTGTATTTTTCAGGAAACCGTTACGATTAAGCAGGTTTAGTTTTATTTCCTTGGTTTTGGTTAAATGCTGGGGGGAGGGGGAGTATATAGAGTAACAGTGCTGAGAAAGTCTTATTTTCATTGATGCCCTGGGATACTATGCACCTTGTTCTAGCACCGAAATGCTTCACCCCAGAAAAGCCTTGTAATAAGGATAAAGCTCTATTTATTTTCAAAGAAATAAAGCAATTCACATCACTGCATCGTGAAAAATGACACGTCTTAACTGCTGCTCATGAGCTCAAAGTGAAGAAAATTCAGGACAGTGGTTAAAGCCCACTGCCATTCTAACGACTCAGCAGCTCCTTTTTTAAATCCCGTTCCTCAAAACCCCTTACTGTATTTTTAAGGTCTGTCTGACTTTGCAATAGAGGGAATTTCTGTCAGGCAAGAAGCGTTGCAGAGAAGTGCAGGACTGTTTGGATTCTATCAAATGCACTCCAATGTCTGTAACAGCCAGACATGCATCTGCTGTTAACCATGACCTAACAAACATGCATCTAAGCAGCAGGACGAATTACAGGGAAAACAAGCCACTGACTGGTAGAAAACTATATAAAAGCAATGCAAGAATCACCTCTCAGCCTTCTTCACAGAGAGGATGACACTCCTCCATATGTATTAATGATGGCAGCCACTCTTTCACTCACATACAGAGGCTTCAGAATAGTATTTAAAGGCCATTAGCACTGTTACTGGAGCAGCGCAGATGAATATACCGTCATAAACCGTCATAATAAACTTTTATAAACAGGGCGTATAAATTCTCATAGAGTTAAGTAGGTCTTTTCTGTGTCCTGCGATTTCAAATGCTTTGTTTTAATACAGCCTGTTCTATACAGGTATACAGTTGAAACAACTGATAACAAAATCCACACCTGTTAATTCTAATAGGGTACAAGATGGCTTTTAAACTGCAAAACTACACATTGGACTGACCGGCAGTTTCAGCATTTAGTACTGTCTGAGAGTAGTAGCATCGCTTAAAATGCACAGCAGTTTGAAAGTTTCAAATGGGGTCCTTATTGACAGAAGGCTTCCTGAAAATGTTTTTTTTTCAGGCTAAAATAAACATTTATTAGGCTAATAATTATGAAGTCAAAGAATAAACCCATGATAACTAGGTTAAAGCATTCACCTAGGTATACAGACTGAGAGCCCGAGACAGAGACTGGCCTATATTACCATTCTGGAAATGCAGCCAGAAAGGGAATTGTTGGGATGGCAAACTCCAGGTCTCCAGAGTGGCCAGTATTCCTGATTTTCATGCCAGCTGAGTTTATTCTTCTCAAGGAACTCAGCTGAGCTAACTGCTTTCTCAGCGGGGACTACTTTTCAAACTCCCGCTCAGTGCAGTGCAGAGATGTGGCACCTTTAAAAGAACCTGAAAAGAAATGCTATGGCTTTCTAATTAATCAAGCCACCAGATCCTCGTCAGGTCACTGAAATCTAGACAGAAACACCAACTAAAGTGCTCCTCAAGGGATGGAGTTTTACAAGGTCAGCTAAGGTGGTCTTTTTGATATTGGCGACAACAGACACACACTGGAATCCCTATGCAAACCAGACCCATCAAATACCATTTGACTTGAAGGAAGAATGAGTCATAAGAAAACAGCCTGCACATCCCAGAGAAATTTTAGCACTGATAGCAGCGTAGTCAGGAACACAATGGTTGTCAAAACAGTGATACTGCAGCATGACTACAGCACCCCGTGAACCTTAACAAATTTTGCAAGTGCCTGGTCAAGAGTAGCTTCCTCCCACAGATCTGTACCCGTCTCAATCTTTATTACCCGATGAGACCATTTATATTAGTCACTTCATTTAGGATTGAACACAAATCTACTCTAAGAAAATAAGAAATAATCATAGGAAACATAAATATGGAAGAGTATTTCAATACAAAAAAAGTATTGGTTATTTTGTGACGGATTTATTACTTTTTAAAATCTGTGGAATAGTTTTGCAAAGCAAAACACTGTGTCAAATAAACCAATTGATTACTGCTATATACTGTAGATAAGAAGAGCCATCTCTATGTTGTATACTTAAGGAAAAGCAATGCACTGCACTGATGTGAACACTTCACCAGGAGTGGGCAGCGTCTGTGAAAACTGTCAGGAAGGACAGCTTTAAGATGCTTGGGTGCCAGATTTTTGCAAACAAATGCACGCGGAGTGTTGCACAGGTTATAAAAAATGTTCTCTCAGTGCGATACACAAAACTGGGATGGGCACAATTTAGATCCTGCCCCTCTTTAAAAGGCTACTGAGATTTATCAGTACAGAGCTTAAGACTTAAGAAACAACAAGGCTCTCAAATTTAAAGTGCAATGGGATTCTCTGCTCTCTGGCTGCAAGTCTTGTTTTTTGGATAACTGATTTTCTATATGTAACTAAATCGGGTACCATGAGATAATGCCCTCTTTCCCAAAGGAGGCTGCGTTACCATTCAGCTTCCAGAAGGTGGCGAGGAATTTCAACCTAGTGTGAATGGGCAGCACTTCTGCCCCTTATGCCAGCTCCAGCTGAGGCTTCCCTAGTGCCAGAAGAGGCTCTGTGCATCAGGCAGCTCCAGCCTCTCACAGGCTTCTCAAGAGCAACAAATATGACCTATGAACCAGTCATGCTGTATAACAACAGTGGCCATCGCAGAGGTTCTCCCCATACAACACTAACATTGAACCCGCTTGGCTGGAGCTGCCGGATTTGATTTCAACGGCATGATTTATTATCCTGGTGGAAAACAATGGGATCACTCTGACGTAATTGGACAGCTTACCCACAGGGATAAATGAAGCCCGGCACATCCAACAGAATCTACCAAAAATGAAATGTACGGCATAGCTTTTGTCTTTTATACATTTACAATTGATAGTCATGAACCCAGCTCATTCGGAATAGTCAATTGTAGTTTTAACACGTCCCAGCACACAGCTACAGACCCCTCACAACTGAAATTAGGAGAGAATGGGGAATAGCAGACAGACTCCTCCAACCCGCCTGCCTCACCTCTAGTGTATGACACGGACTGTAGAGTTTGTATTGCACTCTGTACCCCTTTAACATACTCCAGACAGGGCAGATCGGTACAGGATGTTAGGCACAGATGGGAGAGGAGGCATGCATCTCAAGTCTGCTAGAGACACGAACCAGGTTTGAACCCGTGACACCCAGAACCAGCTGAGCCTCTTAGGAGCCCACTGTATATACAGTATGGCTCAAAGAGTGCATTCAGCAGGGCTTCCAAATATCTCATCCGTTAAAGACGAGGGGTACAGGGGGCAATACGAGCTCTTCAGACTGTCTCATCCGGTAAAGGAGAGGGGTACAGGGGGCAGTACGAGCTCTACAGTCTGTCTCATCTGGTAAAGGAGAAGGGTACAGAGGGCAGTACGAGCACTACAGTGTGCACTTTGCTTGGATTCCCTAGAATACAGCTCCCAGTGGCTGAGCACTGCCAGGAATGAGTGACATTGAGTTAATAATAATTACTTATACTTATATAGCACTTTTCTGGACACTCCAATCAAAGCGCTTTACAGGATACTCTACAACTCTACAGAAGCACCCCCTGCTGGCTCCACTAACACCTCTTCCAGCAGCAACATTCGTTTTTCCCAGGAGGTCTCCCATCCAGTTACTGACCAGGCTCACACCTGCTGAGCTTCAGTGGGCTGCCAGTTGTGAGTTGCAGAGTGATATGGCTGCTGACCATAGTTGGGCAAAGTTTCCCCGAGACTGAGTTTGGGTAAAGAATTGTCAAACAACGCCAATAACTTCCCAGTCAACCGATTCTCCGATACCACCAAGAGTGCTTTTTAATATGCTGTATAAACTCACAAAGCAAAACATGGCTGATGACTATGGCTGCTGTACTTTCTAAAGGGTATATGCATTTGTAAAGAAACATATTAGGAGATTGCAAAGAAAAAAAATAGTCATGGCATGCATTCAACTTAACTGGATCTGAAGTTAGCTGAAATACTGCAAAACCATGATTCTCAGCAGGATCCAGACATACACCCCACACCGCACTGTGAAAACGTGACCATGAAGAGAAAGAGGACTTCAGAATCCTGGGACTTTCAGGTTATGTGAGCAAAATTCTCTCTAAGTTTCCTCAGTGCATTTAAAAACTCACATGGGCACTTTTGCTGCAAGTGCAGAGGATGTGTTGTCCTCCAGTCACCTGGTTCTCTACTCGCTAACCAAACAGCATTACAGATCAACTCCCTCATAGTCTGCTCCCTTCACAAAATCCTCTCATCTCGCCCGGCTTTCACTGTAGCCCAACTCTTACGCAGGCCTCGAATCTTAACAGAACCCTTTACAAATAGCTAATATGGACATGCCACAAACCAGTCTGCTTCAAACCATTAAACCAAAGCTGGGTTCACATTTACCTGCACTGTCACGGACAGAAACCCTCTACACTCTGAGAGGACTGCAGATGCTCTTCTTCACAATTGTCTTTTAACTAATTCTGCACCCCACTATATTCAAGACAAGGAACAAGTGCAACCAAAGCCTGATAACAAGTATGCTTTATAAAAACAAACTAATGCTGTTTGAGGTGAACCCTGCTAACCACCAACAATTTCAGCCCGTCTTGAGCAAGTTGACAGTCTCCACCTAGATCTGCTGACTTCAAAGAACTCAACCCGCAAAGCCCACAACCTTCCGGAACGATGAAATACAAGAACAGAAAGAAAAAAAAAACAACAACATTTTACATGTTAGAGAAAACCAGAAAGAGGGCAGCAGCACAACATGGTAAAAATGTATAAGCACACAAAGAACACAACAAGCAGATCTCATAGATTGAGAAACTGAATTTCAACTAAACTCCCTCGCCCAGGAACATCAAGGTTTCATTCGTTTTCATATAACAGCCATTCGTCGTTGGGGATTCAACAAACCTCTGCTCTTGCTCGTACCTCAGGTTGCTAAATGGATTACTTGACAGCAGTGCTACCATTTTCCAGTCTGCTCTGGACAGATTTCTAAAGCTAAGGAAAGCTGGGCAAGGCTAATAGCGAACAGTGAGACCTCTGTGTATGACAAGATGGCTGCTTTAAGAGTTATTGGTGGACCAATATAAAGGCAATCTTCCCTCTACATCAAAAACCTAAAGCCAGTACCCCAGTATAGCTGTGACATTAGATGAGTAACCTTGTGTTCCTCAATTTATCCCTCCATCTTCTAAGCACTTCCTCCAACTCAGGGCTTCCCACCTTCCCACAGAAAGCCCATGTGAACACGGAAACAAGATACAAACTACACAGAGATATAGCACCCAGGTCTGGAACTGACCACTGACCACGGCGCCATCCTACCGCCCTGTATTTTCCCATCCATCCTTTATGAGGAAGTTGCTCAATGCAGGTGAGGGACAGCAGACTCACACTGGAAAGGAGCCAGTTCATCACAGGCTGCATGTGCACACACACCCACAGAATTACTAGAGGTAATTAAACTAGCCAGCATGCCTTTGGAAGGCAAAAACGCATGCACACTCCTCCCAGCAGACATCACTACGCTCAGACCCAGGAGCAAAGAGCTGGAAAACAGCATGACTAACTGCCACATCACCATGCTGCCCTACTTCATTATTTTAAGTTCTGACAGTTGAGTGAAATAATAGATACTGGAACAAAGATGTACACTCTGTTCACACACAGGTGTCCCAGTTCTGTTCATTGCACAGCAGGAGTAAACTCACTCTTCCACTGCAGCACAAATGAGTACAGGGACGGCTCGACTTCACACTAACCGTTGCTGTCAAATCGTTCCCCAAAATAAAACTGCATACGCCTTTTATGGGATTTATCTTGGTGCTTTTGGGAACGTCATTCAGATTACTGTACATCATAGTTCTCCAACAAAACTGGATTAGTTCTGGAAGAAAAAAAAATTCTAGCACAAGGGGACTTGTATGCTGTTAAGAATTCAGCTGTCAGGCTTCCTCCAGGAGACCGGTGGGAGGAGAGAGGATGACATGGGCATCAGGAGGGCCACCACATGCTCTTCTGATTGGTAAAATGGCACTGCATTACCAATTCACTTTCACTCAGTCCCTGGCACCATGCTAAAATGATTTTCTCTTCTCTCAAATAATACGCATAGAACATCTAGGCAGAAATCATAACAGAGAACAATCATAAAGCCATGTCAGAAACTTGTAAGTGGAAAATAAAGCAATCCACACAAAGCAGCTGAATCAAAGGTCAAGATATTACACGTGGAAGTGAAGACAGCAAAACCAGCACTTATATTATTTGTCTGCACCCAATGTGCACCAGCCAATGCTGTGGTTAGGGAACTGGGAATTAGAAAAGAACACTTTTCTAGACGAGCTGTTGACATGAAAGCAGAAAATGATCCAATTTTCCCTTCTGAAGCTTTACAGATCACAATCTTTCTCAATGAAAATCTGAAATCACCCATCCCATGTGCTTCTGACTGCCCGGTTCTTCCACAGGCATGGTTCTGGGCAGTACCACAGGGTTGTGGCTTTGACTGGAGGGGGGGTTAAATATCCCTCGTTTAAAAACTCCCTCACTGGAAAGCAAGCAGAACCCCCTAGAATCCCAGAAGCAATCCTTCCCATTGATCCCTTTCAGCAGGAAGCTGCTGAGCACCACCTTCACCTGCTTCGGCAGCATGAGCGAGACCAGCTCTCTGTTAATACTGACCACTTCTATATGGCAAAAGAATAAGGAGGTTAATTCCACACTGAAAGGAAGGAACATCGTTACAGCAGTTGAGCCGTCTGCAGGTGAAAGGGAGAGAGAGGGAGGTAGCAGAGATATAAAGCATAGGAGGACTACAGCCATATACCAAAAACTCACCTAAAGAAACTGCCCTTTACAGTCCCTTGGACAACGTGCTTCACAGGCTCTTTAGGAAGAGAAAAGAGCTTGCTGTAATTGGTCTGTGATGCACAGGATGCATTGTATCCAAAAACAGGCACCCAAACCAAAAGACAGGACTGGAGACGATGAGAATCGAAGATTAGCCTAAAGCCCTTAATATCCCACCCACACCCAAACACTTACACACCCCCCTCTCATATTACTTAAAATCTCAGAATAATTAACATTCAATCAGGAATTAGGATTTAACAGCTACACACTCTGACTCGGCAGCAGTATTTTTTAAATTAGTTTGTTCAGTTCTGCTGAAGCAATCATGTACACTGGCCAATTAACATCTCCTGTTCTCTATGGAATCTTATTTGAAAAATCTGCGTGATTCCTACTTAGTTAGAATGAGCTTGTCATCTGTCAAGCTAATTACTTCTGGGGATGGGCCTACCTACTAACAAAGAATTCTTAAGTGTGATTTGCAGGATGCAAGGTATATATTATATAATACAATTACAATGCTGCAGCATCTTGCATCTCCACCAGGATCCCAACGTGCTTCACAGCACAACCTCAGCTGAACTGTCTGTAGCCCGGTACAGCACTGCCATGCCTTGGGTTGAAACACGGCAGTCATTTTTACATCAGCACACACACTACACAGCCTGAACACAGCGGGGAGGGGCAGGTTGGTGCAGGAGGCAATTACCCAGCCATTTTCGAACTGCTTCACCCAATTTCAGCAAAGCAAAGGGAGCAAAGGTGGGATACACCCGGGAAGAACTGCCAATCCATCACAGTGCACACAGACAAACACATACTCACACCAGGGACAATTTTTCCAGAAGCCAATTAACCTACCAGTATGTCTGTGGACTGTGGGTGGGAACAGAAGCACCAGAGGAAACCGACATGAAAACACGGAGAACGTACAAACCCCACACAGATAGCACCCCAGCAACTGAACCCAGAATCCCAGCGCTGCAAGGCAGGAATGCTAACCACTGCTCTACCGAGCTGTGCCAGGAGACAATTTTATAACACAGGAAGCTTTATACAGGATAACTTGTATTTATACAGCAAGAGGCATTCTTCTGAGCAAGCCTAAGACAACACATCAATGTTGATATACCGTATAGTTTGATCTGCATCTCTTCTGATTTTCCTATGCAAAGCTTCAAGCAAGGAAGAATTCTGCAGTAAATACCATACACGTTACCTCACAGTCTGACAATGCTGGGATTTTAATCTAGCTGGCGAGCTGTGATCTGAATTACCTGGGCACAGTTCAGTGTAATTGCTTAAGCCATGTCCTAGCAGTCAACAAACTGGAAAACAATCCACACAGATCAAAGTTTCCTTCTTCCCTTCATAACGCGTATTTGCCACATCATGTTTTTGAAATGCAATGTATCAATCCTCAGGAAGCCTTACAACTGACTCCTCCAAATCCGTGATGCAGCCTAGAACGTGTAATTGTACAAAAGCAACCTGGGAGACTAAGAAAAAAGATGGAGAATTACAAATTAATATGTATTTTCTTATTTGATTGTGAAATCAAAACAGGAGTATCGCTAGCTGGAATATCCTACTGCAAAACTCCAAAGATCAGTCTCAGAAATTGCAGAGGTTAAGAGTAGAAAGGTGAAATTCAATGTGTACTCAGCTTTAGGAAATACTGGAAGAAATTTGATCTGCATGCCAAGTCGCAAAGAGTAGCTCTAAGTAAAATGCCCCAGTTTAAGTACACACTCCATCAGTAACAATGAAACTGGGCTTATAAAACATTGGGAACCAAGATTCCCCAGGGAAAGGGAATTATGATTTTAGTCACTTCTTCTGTCAGTACCAATTCTATAGTCAGAATGGGTTTAGGCATTAAAAATAATTGAGCAGACAAAGCTTCTGCTTGGTAATGCACTCTTATTTTAGAAAAACATTTTAAAAAAACATTAAAAAAACTAAAGAAATCTGAATGCATGGCTAATGTCTAAGGACCAAACATTTTAAGACCCAAGAACAGCACAGACTTTCTTATCACTTGATGACGCTGCAGAGATAGCATAGCAAAATAATGAGACGCCAGGCGTCAATACTGGCCCAGACACATAAATGAAGCCACGCAGGGCAGGCAAGGTTATACACTTCTGGTACAGCCTGTCATTCCAAAGGACATCGGAATCAGATCATGAAAAAAAAGGATGGAAAAATATTTGTAGACTAACTGGGAACATTAGGTCTCCTCCAGAGTTCTGTTTGGACATCTTAAAAGGTTTTCTGGGTACATCTCAACCACAGCAGACTTAGGAAAGGAGACGTGTGGGTCACTAAGGAACGTGACACATCCATAAACTTGTGGAGAAGCAAGGGAGACTTACAATATTCTGGATCCTAACAGATTTCCAGTTTAAAATCTTAAGGCAGCTGGAGGCCCAAGTGACACTCCAAGCTACACTGACACAAGGCCTGATCTGCAAAGACGCTTCAGTGTTCCATGTGGCTCAGAGGATGCTAATCTTGGCTGCTATCCACTGCAGGAGTCCAGATTTAGCATCCGCAGTTCCAGAGGTGAGGGAGCAAGGAACATCGGGTGCTGGCACACCTCCTGTCACAGGGCCACGAACCCTGTGAGGCCAGGAGGCTGTTGAGCTGAACTCCGTCAGCCAGGGCTAATTCGGCAGAACGCACCCTTTCATTTCCAGACGACATGGCAATTCCTCCACCTATATTCTCCATCGCTCATCTGTGTCTTTACGCCAGGTAAGAAAAAAACAGGGAGTAATCTGAACAGTATAAGGGGGAAATACAGACCCAGTAAAGGAAAGCACTACGGAGGTGATGTCTCATCAATTCTCAGCAACTCAGAAATTACTCAGAAAAGAGTTGTTGAAAAGAGCTGTTTAGACTGTTTTGATTCAACCATCTAAAATAGACCTTTGGTAGGGGTAGAACTGACCTGCCACAAATTGCTATGCAAGCTAATATCTCCACAGCAAAACCATCTGGCTGTCAGTCTCAGATGTGAGTGAATACTGTTTGCCCTGTAATCGCAAACATTGATGCAAGTACACACAGAGAAGCAACACAGAGAAAGAATGCACAGAAAAGTAATCCCCTGTGTGGTTCACTACACTGAACGGCTCCATTCAATCTCTCATTGCCCCGACAGTTCTGGCACAGAGACATTTTCATGCACCACTGAAGAATAAGGACAACATATTTAGATCACCAGAGGTAACCCTAGAGTTATGGACTACAGGCACTGCCAACAGAGAAACACTAGAACATACACACCATCTCCTAACAGCTACTTTGTTAGGGATATAATTAGAACTACAGACTGCCAAGGGAAGATTAAGTAAATAAGGGAAATATAAGCTAAAGACAGCAAGTGTGCACAACTACAATGGTCTGATGCAAAAAGTCAGGATGAAATAAAAACATTGTTCAATTTCTCATCTCCAGTAGTAACAACAGTGAAAGCTTCCAAAAAGCCTATTTTGAAACACTAAATTCTCATAAAAATAATCTAAAACTGGTCCACATTGAATTCTCATTATTAATTAATAATTTTTAATAATTTTCTTTTTTCTTGGACCGGTTTAACACTTTCCTTAGCTCTCGACCTGCTGATAATTTGAAACGTGTTTTTTTAAGGCTAACCATGCTGTCAGTTCATTAAGCCGAACTGTTTCAGCTCGGGGCACAATTTTAACACCCCAAACATTTTGCAGCATACCACATTATTATAAAATAAGCAACATCATTACTGCAAGAAATAGGCTAATATTTGTTTAAAACGTAGACTGCAATTTTAATGAGACACACCCAACTTCACTTTTTTAACTACCATTTCAGTGGGAGGTGTGAGCTTGGTTCAGTGAACATGTTTAATATTTGGTTTAGAGCTGGAAACATGATCTTCCGATTCCACAGTATGCAGTTTGGGCAGCATGGTATTAAATTGTATTTGTATTATATTTAATGGACAATTTCAGCACTTTTCTCCCAGTCTAGTTCACCCACACAACACCCCTTTTGAAGAGTGCCTCTTTCAATTCTTACATTCAAAAAAATATATTTGTGAGAACATTAAATCAGGACTCAATTGCTCTAACTAGACCAATTTTATCCCTTCCCTCCTCCAACAGTGTTGAGCCACCCACTTCTGAAGATTAAGTTACAGCTGGTTGAATATAAATATATCCAGAAAACCTACTACTGGGAAGTTCCCCAGGGCCAGGTTTGGAAAATTCTGTTCTGGAGACAGATCAACAAAGTTTGCAATGAAGTACTCCCAACTCATCGGAGCTCAGGGAGGCACTCTCGGGGCCGGACGGCGGAGCTCGGAGCTCGGGGAGGCGCCCTCGGGGCCGGAGTATGGCACACTGGAGCATGCTGGTTTAAGGGTGGCCTATGAAACTCTTTAAACACAATAAAATTAACAAACAAGTTTCGCTCCCCATCTGCCCCGCCATCAGTAACCTTGAACACTTTACAGCAGTGCCATCTGGATAAATCAGCAGTGAATCATCTGCAAAACTAGAGTTTGTTCTACTTTTCGAGCTTTTTTTTAATTTTTTGGCTTTAAGACAGTGAAGAGCTACTCCACAGGAGAGTTTATCACCAAATCCTTTTTGGCCTTTTTTCAGTAAACCTACATTTACTGAAAATAAATATTCATTGCACTGCAATACAAATATCAGATATTTTGAGGATGTCTCCTGACAGCCCAAGCTCAATTAAAGCATTAACTGCTGGTGCTGTCTGTTAACTTTTGTGACATGCTTAACATGATAATGACCAACCTGGGAACCAAGCGCATTATTAGACCTTTTCAAGAAGAGGACATGAAGACATGTAAGTTCCTAGAAAAGATAGAGAGAAATGAAGGACGCAGGGAAAATTCATTTGCGAAACAGATTTGCTTAAGAGATCTAGTTTTGATCAGCACTTTCAAGCCAGTCCAGCTGTAGAAAACCCTTTTCCTAAAGTCATGGTATTGTCATCTGAACTCTAATTGTAAGCCTCTCTGATACCAAAATGTTAACTGAGAGGCTTTAAATCCTGATAGTTTCAAAGTCATCCTTCTTTACACCTCATAAAAATGAATGCTGTGCATTGTGAATAGCCTACTTTAACTGTACCAGCATTTACCAAACACAATTTTTTTTTTTTACAGATATACTGGCATGTAAAGTGAGGAACTGCTTTTGCAATGTTTCATTTCGCAGGCCAGCTCTACTGAGGCCAAACACTCTGTCTCAGCGCAGAGCTCCGCCTCGTCCTCTGCACTTTCAGTGCGTCGCACTCTCACGGGAAAGCACGACTGCCACACACGTGCAAGGCTCGGCACGTCATCCGACTGAATGAGATCCTGGCCTAGGACCAGTCGGTGTTTGCCTACGAGCGTATTTACATTCACCCACAATCAGAGAGGTGCAACTGGCCCTTCAGAGTTCATTCTCCAAGTTAAGCTTCGCATCAGAAACAAACTTGGGAATTCTTTAAAAATGTCACAGCAAATACTTATATCTTTGCCATTCTTACTGATCCAACATGAAAGAATGGGACAGAAGCAACAGCACCACATTGAGATTTAGACTTAATGAGTCTTCATAGAAGCTCTGTGTTAGACAACCCGATAAATAAGTCTCGATGAGCCAAGCTGTCGACTCGCAGACTTGTAAACGCATGACCAGGCTGGAAGTACTCGCACAGCATGCCTCCGCTGAGTTCAGAATGTTTACACTGAAGAGGCAAACAAAGCTCCTCATGCTCTCAAGAATGGCCGCCATTTATTGTCTCCCGTGCAAATGGCAGTTTGCCCGACACGCTGAAGAAAAACAACTGCTGTCTGATCGCACCCGTCTCGGATTCACTGGGAAGATCAAAGGAGGTGTAGAGCATGCTGGGCTCTTTGTTCAATGTTTCATCACAATCTGATGTCCAGCAAAATGCTGCATAAGTGTAAAAATTCTTCTTCTTATTATTATTAGTTTCCTTTAACACAGTGACATCTCCTGCATTTGACAAAAGACCCATGAGAATCTTGACCGTATCAGGTTTCCGAGTACAAGAGATGAGCATGACCAACAGGTAAAAAAAAAAAAGATATTCAGGATAGATTTTGAAATTCCCAACTCTCACTGGTTCAACTCCTGCTTCGACCAGCCAAGACCTGGCTGAAAATCCCTTTCAGATTCCATTAATTCAATTAGCACTTGATTGGTTACACATGAAAAAAGACCAGCTGCAGTGTGTATCTCTCAGAGGAATGGGAGATTACAGACTAGAAGTGGAAAAACAGAAATACTGTGTGCCCTCCAGGTGTTGTAAGTATGGTAGTTAAGTGTCCCACTTTATCATTTAACAAACCATTAACAGGAGTATTTTCCTGATATTTGGTTACTGATAAAAAAAGACCCATTCCTAGCCCTTTTCCTGTGAAAATTGAAATCGACACAGACCTTCACACTACTCTTATCGCAGCTGCCCTTTTTCATCTATAATTAGAGGGATCCACACAAAATATGTGCTGGGGCAGCACAATCTGTCAACAGCAGTTCTTGGAAGTAAAACTGGAATGCTATTCACACACAAAGGGCACACAGAGCACACAATACAGAAGTGTTTTGTCAACAGATCTTGATCAAAACTAGAGGAGATGTATGTTTGCAACATTCTCCATGTATCAAAACAAAAATGGTTAAAAGATTTACCGTTTGGGTATTGAGGGAGTGTTAGCATGTCTCTGCCTAACCACAGGGGCATAAAAATAGCAAAATTAATAATGCTCCCATTCATGCCTCTCATACAACTCCTAAATGAAGGGGGACAGGCGATTATAAACTGTCTTGCATAACTGCATAACCAGTGATGCGACTGATGTAAAAATATATATATATATAAATCAGGAATGTCTCTGCTCCGTCTCCAGCAATTTGCCAAGTAAAAACAGTTTAGAACGTACTCTACTTTAAAGCTCCTGCTGTTTTAAGAACACCTTCTTTAGTATGAAAAAATATCATAAGAATGCCTCTTGGAACTCTGACACTTTTTCTGGTCACTGTCAACTTCCGTTTCTTTTACAATGAATAAAGCTGCTTCAAAATGCAGCTCCTAAACCTGCATAGGTTAAGATTTCTTCCCAATCCTATACTGCAACTCAAAAATCCCATAGGATTAAATTCAATCATCCCTCAGGAAGAGCCACTGATTCATGAAGGAGGACTGAGTTTGTAGGAATCTGTACAGAACCTCTTCAGGAACCCTACAAGGAGCTTATTCCTGAAGGAGTACTTTGGGATAATTAAAAGATTAAAAAAGCAAAAGTATTTTTCCCTAGAACCCAGTAGGATTTCTCCATGTTTCTCCTTTTATGCTAAGAACCCTTAACAGGGGTCCTTGGCTCCAGCAGCCTAGGATCTCATATTTGGACCATGTTTTGTTTTTTTTTTAACTTTAAGCTAGTTTGGGTTTGGTCAGTCCAAGGAAAACCAGGGATGGCGCTGAAGGACCAGTAGTTGGCACTTTTATCTCTGAACCAAATTTCCAATCCAAATAGTCAATATAATAGCAGCATGGTGGCACAGCAGTTAGCATTGCTTGGCCCTTGATTCAATTCCTAGAATGCTATCTGTGTGGAGCTTGTTTGTTCTCTCCATGTTCATGTGGGCTTCCTCTGGGTCCTCCCAGAGGGCTTCTAGGAAAACTGGGCCCCTGGTGCGAGTGTGTGCTTGGCAGTGTCTGTGTGCCTTGTGATGGACTGGCATCCCATCTCATGCCAGGATAGTCTCAGGCTCCCTCATAACCCTGAAGCAGATAAGCTGTGATTGAAAAGGATGTGATGTCCCAGTATGGTAACCATGCAGTAGGAGTTTCCATCCTTCATACAAGACAGTAATCCGACGCCCTGATTGCTTGGTTATTAAACATCCAGAGACACTGTTCATTGAGGGATGGGGCGGGAGGAGGTGGGATGGGCCCCCTCCTCTATGCAAAGTGAATTTGGATCCTTGAACAGCGCAATATAAGTGCAACAAATAATTAAACCCCCCGCTGTCACACTCTCCACCGAATTCTTCTTGCTGAAGCACCAGAGCCTGCAGCCAACAATTTCTGCTTGCACACCACATGGAGAAGCAGTGCGTTTGATCTTTTTCATCTCTAACTTAGTCTCCTTCACTCAGCATTAAAAAAAAAACAGCAACAATTTTTAAAAGAACTATAATATCCACCAGCAGAATCACTCAGCTGTATCCACACATATTGTTAATACTGACATTAGCATGTTTCCCAGGGGATATATGATGGCCGTGAAACAAAACCAGGGAAGAAATCCATTTTCATCCAGGTGTTACAGTCACAGCATAGTTAGTGAGGAGCTACTTTTCTAGGTTGCAATATAGATTTCTCCATCAGAGACGCTTCTAGCATTAAAATGGGTCAGATGATGCACTGAATTGAAACAAGAGCTGTGCGATTCAAGACTACATTTTGGACTGAACTCGTGTTGGTAGACGTGACCTCAAGATTTTCACTATCAGACGGGTAAAGCACCCAGAAAACAGAAAGGATCATCCTTCAACAGATCAGAGCCACAGAACTAATGAAACAGTCACAAGCAGCCAATGACCAAAGGAAGCCATTTTCTTTGCACAGATATTCCCACTTCTCCTTTAACTGCTATGCCTGTCTTCCACTAACCTGAGCGGCACGCAATACGCGCTGCTTTCTATTCATCAGACAGGTGCTGCGTCTCCTATCACCTGATAACGCACATTTCCCTGCCTTATTCCCAGGACGACAGACAGCTTTCCCCCGATCCCGGATTTTCAGATTCGAATGGATAAGACTTTCGGTCCATCTTTTACGGCGTCATATTTCCTCCTAACTTTAATTCGGTATAGAGTGTTGCGCAAGATTTGAGCCGGCAGAGAAAAAGCAAAGATCGTTCGTACCACACTTCCATGATGGGTTTTCTCCTCAGACAGGAAAAACCTCATCTGCAGAGGAACACAAAATCGAACTCCTGCCTTATGGGTTATATTGCAACTTCCTGAAGCGAAGAGCCCTCGAGCAAATATAAGACTGATTGATTGTTAATGATTTGCAACACCTACAGCAGGGGAAGCAAGTCAGTTGCTCGCCTTTAACAAAACGACAGAAAAGTTGCATACCGGAGCGCAAGGCTGGAAAGTTACTGTTGCATTCACCTAGGACTGTTTCGACTAACCCACGACACCCCTCAGACAGTAACTTCCCACCAGATGAATCGGACCCCTCTTCGCCGTCTGATTATGGGTCTTTACTTGTCAAATGTTTCCGCGATGTTTTCTCTGAACTGAGACCTGCAGTGTGTCCATGTGTGCGATACCGATCTTATATCGGGATACATCACCTCCGCAGCCGGCAAACCTCACCAGGCAAAACTGAAGTCGGGGATGACGAGCGGTGGGGGGAGCAAGAGATCGTCCATGAAACACTTCTCGTAGAAATCCCTTCACACGAAGGCCCGGAGCAGAAAAAGTCAAGACGATTCTCTGCCAGATAGCGCTTGCACCGCTGCGCTCACTGAACAGTCCGCGAATGCACATCGCTTCGCAGCGCTCGATCGCTCAGTGAACTTCTACCAGTAACTATAGAAATATAGGAATATTACGGGTTTACTCATTGCAACAGCCTTTTGATTAATTTATCATTTTATAGTGAAAGACCCACTCCTCCTCCAACTCGTAACACCTCCATCGATGTGTATTCGCCAACCTGCACCGCATAGCTATAGCTACTCTCTACAGTTTCAGAAGCGTTACCATTCAAAGAGACGGATGCTCACGCACGGGTCACTGCCAACATAATTAACCGCCGACGTTTTGGGTTGGAGAGAAACTCAGAACTTACCATTTTTCAGCTCATGTTTCACTGTAAACAGGTCACCTTCTCCCGACGAACCCTCCATCGCAGGCAACACGTTCCAAACACGCCGGCGCCTAGATAAAATAAACCGTGAAACCACACTTCCGAGTGCAAATCCGTCTGAATGAACGGATATATAAGATATACGAAGTGAAAGTACTAAACAGTAAATCTCACTAATTCTCTACGACTGGGCAGGTCTACTACTACAACTGCACTATCTCGTACAACCAAGCCACGCTCCGCCCACCTACTGCAGAGATTGGAGTTGCTAGGCAAAGGGAGAACCAGCAATTGGCCGATTTTGCTGTCAAACACGTACCTCGTACGAGAAAGCCCCTCCTTAAAAATAAACTACCCCGCGTCTTTGCTCTACTCTGATTGGTCCATCCCTTGACAACTAGTCGCCGGATTGGACGCCCGCAATGACACTCAAAGCGCTCGCCCTCCAGCCCTCAGCAGTGCAGGTCGCCACGGTGGGATGTGTGAATTCCTCAGGACACTTCCGTAATCATACGGGCGGGTATACTGTTGCATTCCTTCCCACATGAAAGCGCACGTCAACAATGCAATTGCATTAACGACCTTTTAGGCGTAGGCACACACAGTAGACATTAATGGTTGAACAGGCATTAGGCTATGAACGGACACCTCGAATCGGAAGAGTTCTTGAATTTCTGGAACAAAACGTCACCAACGACTAATTCGAGCGCTTGATTCCTTGTGAATAATAATTGTTAATTATGTCATGACGCTAGTAGCAGTTTACCAAATTCAAAAACTATACCACAAATTTAAATGATTTACTTTCAGTAAAATTTATTTTTAAAATTATGTATTTAATTATTAAGAGTGCCCTTTTATTTTCTGCTGAATAGTATTAACACATATATATATATAACATAACTTGAACTGACAACCCTGAAGTGCTAACTAACCACTTCAGCTAACTTTAGCTAACTAAAGTGTCAACTTCACAGCACAGAAACCGCCCTAGTCAAAGTCACCAACGATCTCCTAATAGCTTCTGATTCTGGTTCTCTTTCCATACTCATCCTTCTTGATCTCAGTGCTGCCTTTGACACTGTTGACCATAACATCTTGCTTTCTCGTCTCGAGACTGTGTTTGGAGTCTCTGACACTGCCCTCAAATGGTTTAAGTCTTACCTCACTGATCGCTGTCACTTTGTCTCTCTCAATGGGTACAGGTCTGAAATTGGTCTTGTCAAGTCTGGTGTCCCTCAGGGCTCAATACTGGGCCCCTTGCTCTTCAGCATTTACATGTTCCCACTTGGTCAGCTTTTAAGATCACATGGCCTCAGCTTTCATTTTTACGCTGACGATACTCAAATATACATCCATACCAAACCCGACACTGATGTGGCTGTCTCTATTCTATCTAATTGCATCTCTGACATAAAAATTTGGATGACTCAAAACTTCCTTCATCTTAACTGTGACAAGACTGAAGTCATGCTTATTGGTACCCCCCATCAACTTCGCAAAGCCAGTCCTATAACCCTGTCTGTAGATGGCTCTGTACTTGAGCTCCAATCAAAATTGAAAAACCTTGGGGTTATATTCGATTCTGGCTTAACATTCGACCCACATGTACAGCATACTGTCAAAACATCTTTTTTTCACCTTAGAAATATCGCAAGACTACGCCCTATGCTATCATTAACTGTGGCTGAAAAGCTGATCAACATATTTGTATTCTCTCGAATTGACTACTGCAATGCTCTGCTCCCTGGGGTATCTAAATCTACTCTGAACAAGCTGCAGTATGTCCAAAATTCAGCAGCCAGAATCCTGACCAGATCTAGTGCAAGTGTTCACATTACTCCTATCCTGGAGTCCTTGCACTGGCTTCCGGTCAAATTCCGCGTAGACTTTAAAATCCTCATGCTCACCTACAAGGCTTTACATGGCTTGGCACCTCAATACCTGTCTGAACTTTTATCGCCCTACTCCCCACCTCGCAACCTCCGCTCTTCAAATTCTGCCCTCCTTACTGTCCCCCAAGCCCGTCTACATTGTATGGGCGACAGGGCCTTCTCCTGCTATGCCCCCAAGCTCTGGAACTCCTTGCCCAAGGATATTAGAGAGTCACCTTCTCTAAACTCCTTCAAATCCAGACTCAAAACCCTCCTTTTCAGAAAAGCCTTTACTTAACTGGTTCCATTCTTCACCCCTCTGCTCTTCTTAATACCATCTTCCACGGTCTCCTCTATTGTTATTGTTGTATTGCTGTAATTATAATTGTGTCCTGTCTTGTGAAATTTTTCTTATTTATTGTTGTAGTCTTCTTATTTATTGTTATTGTCATCCTGTAAAGCGCTTTGAGAAGCCACCTTTAAAGGCGCTATATAAAATAAAGTTTATTATTATTATTATTATTATTATAACCAGCTGCTCTTGATCTGCTAATAACGCCATAGACTTTTCACTCCGACGTACTACTAGTTTGTTTCTTTGGATGGACTCCTTCGAAATTATACGAGAGGCCCCCAAAATCAGAGATGCTATTCATCCCTCATTTAGTAGTAGAGAGTACAACTCAGTCCTAACGTGTATCTTGACAGCATTCAAGGTGTGATCTCAAAGCTTACAGTGCATCTGTAAGTACAGTGAGCTATTATTTACTAAATGTATGTAATTGTACTAAATTGTAATTGTTACTAAATCTATAGAATTATATTCATAATAATTTGAGAGATGCTTTGATCCAAAGCAACTGACATCTGTACCCATTTATACTATAGGGTATTTTACTATAGCAGTGTGAGCGAATATCGTTGACCATGAGTACGGCACCTCAAATGTTCCATAATAGACATTGGCCGTATTATATAATTTACGGGTGATGGCCACACACCAATACATCTGAAATATTCAAATTTAAAAACTACTATTAAGGATTATTAGCAGCGTGCACAGTATATTTGCAAGGCAATACAATTACTGTACTTTGTACAGTATACCTCCAGGAGGTGGAGTATTAGGTATACAATACTCAAGCAGACGAATATACTAAGCCTGTAGAGAAATTGTATGTGTACCAAGAAAGCAGTGGAGATCCACAAGATATCTATGCTTTGTCTGTTCTTCCTGGCGTCTGACCATAGGCAGAAAGGGAGTAACCCTGGAGTCTGTAGCCAGACCCCTAGCTCTCTTACGCTGCGCCAGGTCCGCCGGTAATCATTACACCCACAAGACACTAAACTGGAGCTACCGTATCCCCGGGGGCGGAAAGACGCCCCTCTCTCCCGTAATTCGTATATCTGAGCCAACTGTCTAGTTTGAGTGCCAATCAGACTCGTAAATAAAGAAGGGACAAAAACAGCCTCAAACTGCTTAGAATCCTTCGAGCCTGAGTCAGTGTCGAACCCTCATAATCCGTGAGCAGCAAAATATATAGGTGGCAACTGGTGACCTGCTGTAATTTAGCATTGGGTCGGGCACTGCATGTAGTAATTTGATTGACCATGTCTGGACTGGAAAGAGCGAGCGACCTGATTATAGTTTGATTACTTTAGACTTTCGTTACGCTTACGCACGATTCATCTCAGGTGAGGATGTTAGTTATAAAAGTACTGGTTTTGTGGTTTGCCATTACACGTTATTTAGTGGTAGTGGTTCGTTACTACAGTGATACGTTTATGTACAGTGTGTAGCAGTGTTCATATGGAATACATAATTCAGCAGTTCAATTATTTGGACTGGGGTTGTACACATGTTCTAATGGCCTTGTAAATCTTATTTAAAGGTTTATCACTGACTTTGTTTTCGTCCAGATGGAAAACAAAAGTATTGGGTTCTGTTAATAACGATCTTCTGGAGTCAGGTTTTCCGAGGGAGACTTGACTAATGCGTACAGTATAGCTTCTTGGTCATACGGCTAAACACATTGTATGCCACTTTACCAGTTTGTTTCCGTATTCTTAAGAGACTTCTTCATGCAATTCAGCACTACTTTAAAGTTAACATGTATGCAAGGTTATTTTTGTAGACGTTACACGTGCTATAGATTTCGCCGCTTTTCTTAAATTAAAAACTGTTTTAGTTAGTCGTAAGGAGTTAACACGACTACGAAGACGTGAAAGACTAAAAATGATTGTACTTCCCCTGCGCGCTGTCGATGTTTTGGAGCAGGTGATGTTTTCAATGTCATCCACATAATGTCGATTAAAAAAAAAACCTCTGTATCTGTTTTTTTATTGCTTGTCTTTTAAAACACTGGCTTCTGCGTTCTGTTTCAACAAGATAAACCGAACAATATAGACACACACTCATCTCTCCAGAATGTTATTGTTAGAATAGAATATAACTCTCATAGAAAGCAATTTGTCCTCCAGGTAGCGGTTTATCAGTGCTCCAGGTGTGTTTGAATGCTGTGTTTCAACTTCATCTTCTTTTTCCCGTTAGTGTATTGAACTTACGTCCTAGGTATGTTGCTACCTTTCAGTTTACCAAAGAAAACCGTTCATTCAGTGCTCAACTTGTCTGAGAAGCTGTTGCTCCATTTCTCAGAAGATTTGTATCCATTTCAAAGAGCATTAGGACTCTCAAACAGGATACCAGTTAATGGCAAACAGTGGAAGAGGTCATTGCAACACATAACAAGCAGTCTTACAGTAATTCTGCATGGGACCAGCTGCCAAAATTCCAAATGACTCCTGGTCATTGGAGTTGTGTAGATTTCCTAAATCAAGGAACTGAAATTCATCACTTTCTAATGCTAAAGTCTGACCTTGGTCAACTTTTTATTAAATATTTTGGAAAAAGGGTATGCAGTTATATACAGCAAATTCAGGTGTTCATTTAGGTGAAGTAATTAGGAGCTGTTGTGGAATGAAAGCCTAAATACCAAAAAATAAACCAGAGGACACATGTGGAATCTGTGGGGCAGCAGTGCCTTTAAAACTGAGCATGGGAAGCAGGTCATTACGCCAAGGGTTGTGGGTGTGCAAAGAAGCTTTCTTCAGGAAAGAACTCAATAAGATCCTATTAGCTACTATCAAGCAAATAAACTTCATGGGCTGAATGAGCTCCTCTTGTTTTTAAACATTTGTATTCTTATTTTTCATAAAGGAAAATAGGGGCTCCTTAGCAGCAGGGCTGACAAACTGTATAATAGGACCTCCTTTACCATGTGTGGTGGGTTGAGAGTATGACAACATGAACATTCTGTACATGATAGTTAAATATTATTTCCAATATAGCAGCTAGGCTTTTTTGTCGTGTTTCATTGTGAAACAAAAAAGACATTGTGATCAGAGTCATTTCATGTAAAACTCCCATGTCCTGATTTAGTGTACATAATAGTTGTACAATCGGAGGAGCTAATTATAGCAGCTGAAGACAGGAACAGATGTTTGAGTATGATTCCATTGCTGGGCATGAAGTTAGTAAGGGAGTAGTTACTGTATGTAACTAGGCATGCATCTTGGGTGACCGCTAGGTGACACATAGATTTAATGTCTGGTGTCTATCTATGTTGTTGAGTGAAGGCAGGGTGTCAGCACTTAATTTAGAATATGAAATGCCAGAATCTTTTTTGAGATATAATTTTAGCTATGGGCAGATTAGAATAGCACATATCAGTAATGTATCTTGCATCATTTTTAGATTTTATTTCACTAAATATATTGCTCTATGATAACATTTACACCGTACATTTTAGAGTTAACGTGATTTCTGAATATGACTGATATAATATTGTTGTAAATGTGTCAATTACAATGAAAGAATGTAAGAGAAGCTTAGAAAACCAAGAATTAATGAATGAATGAGAAGGCATGCTTGTCTTTGCAAAGACAAAACTGTCAGTTTACTTGAACTGTTTCAGACTCAGTAGCACTGAGTCAGACTAAATCCATCACTGACATTGGTTACTTGGAATTAGGGTTATTTAACTTTGAGTAAGTTACGAGTAACAATGCGGCGGACACAATGGTGCAGTGGTAACAGTGCTGCCTTGTAGCACTGGGGCCCTGGGTTAATTTCCTTAGGTATGTTCTCCCTGTTTTTGCTTGGGTTTCTTTTGGCTGCTCAGCTATCCTTCCACAGTCCAAAGACGTATTGGTAGGTTAATTGGCTTCTGGAGAAAATTGGCCCTGGTGTGAGTTGTGTGTGTATTTGTGTCTGTGTGTCTGCCCTGTAATGGACTGGCGCTACATCCAAGGTGTATCTCCGCTGGCACCTGTGGCTTGCTGGTGTCCCCTGCGACCCTCTATGGGATAAAAGGATTAGAAAGTGAATGGATGGATGAGTACCAGTGTTTTCAACATGGGAATGTTTGGTTCAGTGAAGGTCTGACTAGGTATGACACAAATTCCCTCAATTTTGAAGCATGAAAAGTTTTCTGAAGTAATACAGATTAGTAGTTTCCTTACTACCAGTGTCGTATATTGCAGTGAAGGCATTTGTTTTGATCTGTTACAGGTGGCATGAAGGCTGTTCACGTGCCGTAAAAGAGCAGAGTGATGATCCCTGCAAGGCTCTTCAGGAGTTCCCTCAGCACTGTGTTCCGAGAACTAGCTCGAGATAGAAAATTGGGAATCAGAGGCGCTTCAGGAATGACTGAAGGTAGGTAATTAATTATAATAATTGCTTACACTTATATAGTGCTTGTCTGGACACTCCACTCAAAGCGCTTTATAGGTAATGGGGACTCCCCTCCACCACCACCAATGTGCAGCACCCACCTGGATGGTGCGACGGCAGCCATAGTGCGCCAGAACACTCACCACACATCAGTTATCAGTGGGGAGGAGAGCCGAGTAATGAAGCCAATTCATAGAGGGGGATTATTAGGAGGCCATGATTGGTAAGGGCCAATGGGAAATTTGGCCAGGACACCGGGGCAACACCCTTATTCTTTTGAGAAATGCCCTGGGATTTTTAATGACCACAGAGAATCAGAACCTCGGTTTTACGTCTCATCTGAAGGACAGCGCCTGTTTACAGTATAGTGTTCCCGTCACTATACTGGGGCATTAGGACCCACATGGACAGCAGGGTGAGCGCCCCCTGCTGGCCCCACTAACACCTCTTCCAGCAGCAACCTTCGTTTTTCCCAGGAGGTCTCCTATCCAGGTACTGACCAGGCTCACACCTGCTTAGCTTCAGTGGGTTGCCAGTTGTGAGTTGCAGAGTGATATGGCTGCTGGCAAGGTAGGATACTTCTTTCACACCAGAGGTGCAGATACAAAGTCACACTGCGCTGGAGCCAAGCTTGTCTATAAGAAAGATTTCCTGATCCATACCTGTCATCAACACATGCAGACAGTGAGTTCTAAGTCTTAAACAGTGCTCCTCTCTCCATAAATTCATTAGTCTTAACAGATAATAGAGACCTATGGATGCATCCTCTTCAGGGATAGAACCATTTTATTGCTCTAGGATTCCCCACATTTTCTTTCTGTTTAAGTTGGGACAGAAGACTGCAGATGCCAAATTGAGATGCAATTTCTTTTTCTTTTAAGGTTATAAGAAGGCCAGTATTGTAATACTGCACAGAGATCTTGCTGATGACTTTGAAGCTTTTTGCCATGCCAACAGTGGCCCCTTGCCTTTGTTATACAGAAGCCAGCCAGGAGAGCTGACATGCCCTGTACTGACCCATGCATCAGATGTTAGGTATGTGTTCCTCTCTTTAACTGGCTGTGAAAGGAAGACCGCAAGATGCCTTTGAATTGTTCACTAATTGTAGGATATATACAATCAGAAGATCTCTACGGGGGGAATCTGATAATGTTATGTCAGCTTGCTTAATTTTTTTTTGTTAGTGGCAATCTAGAGCCATCCACAGAAAAAAACAATATGCATGGAACAAGAAAAGGAAAGTGACAGAATAACAGGAATCCAAACAACAGTGATCTAGTTAAATACATTTTTAAATTCATGATATGTGGATTTCTCCAAAAATCCCTATATTTTCAGTGTTAATTACTGTGAAAATTAATAATACCTGTGAGCTTGATGAAACCTATTGTCCATATAGGTGACAGTGGAGAGATCAATTGACATTGGAGTATGCTTGTTACAGAACCCTCTACCCTGAGTATTTTAAGTACGAGCAAGGGAACCTCACTAGCAGGTTGCCTAGTCTACTGGACTACTCTGAAGAGTTGGCCAACATGGTGACATTCTACCTGGGCACAGCCATGTCGGACCACCAGAAACTTCAGAGGGCTGAAGTCCCTCCAAGGCCTGGAGATCAGAAACATGCTGTAAGCATTTACAAGGTAATGGCCTACATGATGCTGTCTAAAAGGGCTCAATGTGGATGTTTAAAAGTAAAATGCGAACAAGTGTTATTAGTAATACTTCCACTAGGTTGTTCCATATGCTTTTGCAGATGGTGGGTGGTCAGACGTACTGGCAGTACATGAACATTGCTCTCGCAAGCAGACAGCA
This sequence comes from Lepisosteus platostomus, assembly GCF_059453375.1. Taxonomy (NCBI): domain Eukaryota; kingdom Metazoa; phylum Chordata; class Actinopteri; order Semionotiformes; family Lepisosteidae; genus Lepisosteus; species Lepisosteus platostomus. Next base: position 22,155,490 of record NC_142620.1, read on the forward strand.
CAAATATGTGTTATGATCTTCAGCTATCATCATTAGGGGCCATTAGCTGCGTTACGCTGGTCGTGTTTTCCAGATGTCAGATTCCAGGCTCCCAAAGAAGAAAGTTCTCTTCTCTCAGCTTAGTCAAGGCAATCACATCAGAGGAAGCTAGAAAAGTGTTTCAGTGCTGTGATAAACATTTTGTAAAATTCAAAATTGATATCAACTCCTGGGAACTTGAGGCCCTTCACAGAACCAGATGGAGGGAGAATGTTATTTTGACACCCAAAGGTTTCTGAAGAAAGCTCACTATGACCGCACTGTGCAGTAAATAACCTGCATCTCCTGTTACAGCACCTGCTCACCCTGCCAGAGAGTGTGGATTCCATATTGGCCTTATTTGTCACCTTCAGCTTCATGCAGGACAGTCAGCCATGAGGGATAACAATGAATGACATCTGTTTTAATGGTGGATTCAGCTGTAGGGCATAGGATTTAGACATCAAACTGTATTAAGGAAGATTGGCTGTGAACGTGCCCCTTTTAAATTCCACTTATGCATGATCCTGCTGGGATAATGTTTGTCCTACACAGCCCCTGGGGGTCAACAGACAACATACAAAACATTACTTACAGCTTACAAAAACACAGCTGTGAAACAACCTCTGATTGCCTAGATCCTATCCCTACCTCTTACTGAAAACTTGCCTGCCAGACCTCTGGCCCATAATTGTAAATATTATCAACAGTTTGCTTTCCATGGGTGTGGTCCTTACGGCTTTAAAGACTGCATCGGTCATTGGATTCTGATATAATGATTAACTACAGACCAATTTCTAATTTACCATTCCTATCTAAGGCTTTAGAACGTGTAGTTGCACAACAATTATAGGCTCATATAATAACACATTTTCGGTTTGAAACATTCTAGTCTTGTTGTTGTATGAATCATAGCACTGAGACTGCTCTAGGCAGGATTGTGAATAATTTGGTTGTTTCGTCAGACTGGGGCGCTGTAAGCATTTTTATGCTGTTTGATCTTAGTGTAGTTTTTTAACTCATTCTGCTCATATCTGACTGGCAGGCAGCATTTTGTTTCCCTTGGTCCTCATAAATCCCCCATGGGCCCAGTCAATCTCGGTGTGCCTCAGGGTTCAGTCTAGGCACAGTACCTTTCATGATTTACTGTATATACTTTCTCTCGATCAGATTGAACACAAACATGGTCTTTGGTTTCATTGTTATGCAGATGATACTCAGATTTACATTAAAACCTCTTCCAACTCTGATCTCCTGCCTCTGTCACTTAACTCTTGTCTGCGCTAAATAATGACAAAACAGAAATGTTACTGGTAGGTGGCAAATGTCAGCTGAAAAAGCTGGAGAGCTTCACGGTAATGGTGGATGGCTTCCCCATTCACACGTCAGCTATATTTAAGAATCTGAGAGTCACACTTGATCCTCTCCTGTCCTTTGAGTGGAAAATTTGATAAAGATCTCTTTTCTTCACCTCAAAAATATTGCCAGCATTAGGCAATTTCTATCAATGCTCAATGCTGAATGGTTGATTTATGCATTTATAACATAACATCAAGGCTTGATTTCTGCAACTTTTATCTCAATGATCTCCATAACTCTTTTCTCAGTTGTAATATGTCTGAAACTCTGTAGCTAGACTTCTAACTCAGACCAGACCCTGGCAGCATATCACTTCTATTCTTTAATCTCTACATTGGTTATCTATCAAGTCACATATTTAGTATAAGATCATTACTGACTTTCAAGGCTCTGAATAATCTGGCTCCATCGTACATCTCTGAACTCCTTCACAATGACTCCCTCCCATAGGTTCTGTTCATCTGAGGCTTGTGTTTGCTCAGTGTACCCAGGACTTAATCTCTGACTTTTGGTGGCCAGGCTTTTTCTGTCTCCACTCCTTTGTTATGAAGTGCCTCTTTGAGAGTCAAATAATCCGACTCTCTCAAGATCTAAACTCACCTTTTTACTATGGCCTGTTTCTGATTATCTTACAGTTTATCCTGTATGTTCTTGTTCTCTTCATTTTTATTTGCTTTTTATTGTATTTTGGTCTTTTTCTTCTTTTTATTATTATTAGAAGTAGTGTAGCTTGGAAACAGGCCTTCAGGCTACAGCTCTCTGACTTGTTGAATTTTCAAAGGGACGCACTCATGAGCTACAAACAGAGTACAGGTTGAGAATCCCTTATCGGAAATTCCTGGGACCGAAAGTGTTGTGGATTTCAGATTTTTTGGGATTTTGGAATATTTTTATATTTGTATATCTATAAAATGGGACAGCTTGGGGATGGGACCCAAGTCTAAACACGATATCCATTTACATTTCATAATATAGCTTATACATATACCCTGAATGTAGTTTTATATACATTTTAAATAATTTTTTAAACATAATACAATCAGGAAGGTATGATATCAGTCTCCACCTACAATGTCATGTTTTGATTAAAAGGTTACAGTACACGTACGCCATTTGTATTTTATTTTTTACAATACAGGTATTAAGTTTTATGTAGGGTATAAAAACAAAGCATCGAATGTGATTACAGATAAATAAAATGAAAACTGAAAAAAGTCAGCATTTTATTTTTAAGGTAATGTACAAGTAATGACGCTAGTCAAGTTACACACATACATGGAGGTGAAATTCAGATCTCACGTAAAAATAATGTTTTGTACTTACTGTACAAAAAAACAAAACAAAACATGATGATCACTGCTTACAGACTTGAAGATAAATGCAGCCCCAGACATTACAACTACAGTACATCAGGTCTGAGAAACGTGAGGGAGAGGGTATGTCATCAATGATATCACTGTGAGCTGGAAAGTTTAGGATTTTGGAGGTTTTTGGATTTTGGAATTTCGGATAAAGGATTTTCAACCTGTAATATGAACCAGATCATTTTCCAAGAGGAAAGACTGAATCGGTGCTAGGGGAACTGATCTGTAAATCTGCGCATAAATGTATAAACTCCTGTCATTGCAGACCTCTGTGCCTTGCTGTGGGGTAGGCAACTTCCAGTGTGATCTGAGGGTGTTCATGAAGCCCATGCCAGAGAGGAACCTGGACACGCACTTAAACCACAGCCTCCATGGAGTTCCAGTGCACATCGGACACCCAGGTCACCTGACATTTATCATCCCAGCTTCTGCACTCTGAGCGCAAAACTGCAGATTTAAAATTATTAACAAATAATTTTAATATTGGGCAGCACTTCACCATACAGTATGACAATAACCATCAACATAATAATATGCCTAAAAAGTTGTATTGCATTTATGTTAATCTCGTGTTCACTAAGACTTCTTCAAGCAAAACTAAATTTTGATGTCCCCTGCATTTGGAGCGCACCATCTAGCATTAACATTATTAATCTGAATTTTATATAGTGGATTTCATTATTACTGGGTTCCTCCCTTCAGTCAGCCTAAAGTATGTCTTCAGTTTCATTACAAAATTTAGAAATACTGGGTAATTCCTGGATTGACTCTTGAATTTAATGTGCTGGATATTGTTAAGACATTGGTTTTTCCATTTTGCTAGAATGCATTTTAGTGCTGTCTATATAGCTGAATAATGGGGTTTACATTTTCCTCAAGGATCAATTATTGTGACACCCTAACCACAGAAGTGCCTAAAACTCCACTTTAAGCTACAATATGTTCAGAGTTCAGCAGACACAAGCCTGAGTAGCTCACTCACAGGCGAGCACACCACTCCTGCCCTGCACAGACTCCCTGTCAGGCTTAAACCTCATATTGAAACCCTCCTGCTCATATTGAAGGACTTGCCATGTCTACCTGACGCTAGTTGTTTGCTCACTTCCACGTGACAGTTTGCTCAGCTTTTTCTGCTTTGCCACATGACCCCATCTTTCCTCTCCATTCTATGGCTGGTGGGGTTTTGTGTTGCTGTTCCCCAGGGCTCTAGTGCACCATCGCCATATAAATCTTCTTTCAGTCTCAGAATTTTGAGAAAGGCTTTTTATGTAGGATAAAGCCCTGAGATTTTTGGTTTCACAAGGTGTCACCCACAGGAAGTTTATTCTGATTTCCCTAGGCCTGATTGGGGTGGGGGACTTGCGCAGGCCTGACTATGGGGACACAGTGGAGGTGCAGCCAGGGGACGTGCCCGTGTTCTGGGCCTGTGGGACAACAGGAGCAGAGGCTGTGCGGAGAAGTAGTGAGTACAGGGCTCACACACCACAGACAGAGGCCTTCATTCTCAAAACCCAGCCGGATTCCTGTGTCCTGCCGCCCTTAACTAAAGCTTTAAATGTGAATCTTTCATTTTTTCCCCCAAATGTTCTAAGTTTATTTATAACCATTTCAAGTGTCATTGACCATTTAACAACCCATTAATAGTGACGCATGGAACAAAGCACCAATACCAAGCACCAATTTGACACTAATCAAATCTGATACTTCTTTTCTGTTGAAGTATTATAACAAAACACTTAACTGATTATACAATAAACACTAAGCTGAAAATGAGTTACATTCTATTTTATATTTATGAGAACAAGGATATCAAAAAGTGCAAAATAATAGTTGCACCTAGAGTTAAAGAAATGTAATTTAAAAAGGTACGGTGTTTTGACAGATAAAACCATCATCCTTAAGCCAGTGTTCAGTGGCTGATTTATCTTCAGCTATGCCTCAGCAGTGTTTTTTTAATTTGTCCTTTCAGAGACGCCGCTGTCGTTCACCTGCTCCACAGATCTCAGCAGCTACGAAGACGGCGCCTCTCCTCTTGCCCGCAGCCTTGCCCCTTCTGAGACCCCCCTTGCCTTCTGCATCTCCCAGCAGCCCCTGCACTACAGCTTGGCATCAGCTGCTGCTGTCCAGCGCATCAGAGCCTTGGAGACCCACATCGGGGCCGACCCAGGTACCCCAAATATTCCACTAGTTCTGTCCTGTTTGCTTCAGCAGATGAGGAGAGCTGTTGCTTAAATGTCTTTGTAATCCAGTATATAAAAATCCACTTTAATATATATAAAGGAAGGAGGAATGCATACAGGCAGATTTAGAAGGTGACAGCCTTCTTATCTAGCTGTTGGACCTTCTTGACATTCTTTCCAAAAAGTCTGCCGTCTCTAGTTCGATGCAAAAAAAATCAGGGCAATGATGTAAGTCAAACTTGTGGTTTCAGTAAAAGGGGTTATCGGTTTATTGTATCCAGTTAATAAATTGTATGAATTATGCAAGCAGTAAAAGATAATGATACCTCACTAATGATACTGATCATTTAGTCTGAAAGGAGCAGGCCTGGCTTTTTTAAATGTTTCCTCTTAAAATGTTTTACCATCATTATCATAGAGCTGCGTAATGCACACTGTGTATGTATATTATAACCGACAGACCTGTAGGATAACTAGGCAAGTGGTAAAACATAGCACGCTTAATTATGGGACCTGTGTTTTCTAGGAGAAAGAGGGATTAAGGCTCTGCTCGTCCCTGACGAGCTCCTCAAGGCCAGCCTATCCCTGTCTCATGCAGCCTCTGTCCTCATCACCACTGGGTTTCCAACTCATTTCACCAACAACCCCCCAGAAGAGAACGACGGGCCCCCTGGGGCCATTGCTATGGCAGCCATGCTTCAAGCCCTTAACAAACGGGTCGCGATCGTAACAGACCACCGCGCCTTGGACATGAACCGAAAGATCATAGAAGATGCAGTTGAACAAGGTAATCTCAAAACAGTGCACAAATGTCTAACTGCTTCCTAGGCTAAACTGTCAGTGTCTCATCAGCAATAGCCATTATGCTTTAGGGATCACAAACAATATACTCTTCTGCCTCATTTTCTGATTACTGGATTGTCAGAATAAGTATTGCAAACTAGAGGAAAGCATTCATTCCCCTTTTGCTCATGGGGTAGTTCAGCCACAAAGTCAGTCTAAAATTCTACCTGACCTCTTACATGAAGGAGGTCAGAATTTTGGTCTAAACTAACTGACTGGTAAGCCAGTTCCAGATGCATAACTCTGTAACAAAGTGTTTCCTACTCTTGAATGAATCCCCTTTCAACTTTAGCCCATTTTAGGTATACAGTCTGTTTTGTGGAATGGTAGTCAAAACTGAAAACATGCTAAACATGATCTTACGAATGCGTACATAGCTTGAGCCTAACTTAACAATATGTAGAATGTACATTCCTAGTACAATGTACTATGTGCTGACTGATCCAATGTTAAATTTAATTTGCCAAGTGTCTGCAAAAACAATGGCATGTCATTTACAAAATGTCCTCGAGGGGAACCAGAATTGGGCATTCTCCCCCTCGAGGTGTAATACAGATGGCTATCTGTTGGCAGTAAAATAAATAATCCTTACAATTTATATAGCACTTTTCTGGACCCCAAATATTCCACTGGTTGAGGGTCCTGTTGCTGTCCTGTTTGCTTCAGCAGATGAGGAGAGCTGTTGCTTAAATGTCTTTGTAATCCGGTATATAAAAATATACTCAAAGCACTTTACGGGTAATGGGGACTCCCCTCCACCACCACCTATGTGCAGCCCCCACCTGGATGATGTGACGGCAGCCAAAGTGCACCAGCACAAAACCAGTTTCTTCCCCACAGAAGCAGCCTTATTTCGGGGTCTTTAATTCTTCTTATGGGAAAGAAACAAAAAGAGATCCTGTCTTCCTTTAAAGAGCTGTCAATATTTTAGGTCAGTTCACCCTGCTAAGCCCTGTCCCCACCCCCCCCTCAAATAATATAGAGCCTCAATGTTATTTATTTACCTTTCCAAACAAATCTGATTGTCCAGCTCCTGGTGCCCTTCCCACTCTCTCTGTATTGCTTTACAGAGCTTATATGTCTCAGGTTGAATTTAGTGTAACTACCCACATTTTGGGTCATTGTCTACTCTTGGCCCATATAAGATCCAAAATGGCTGATTTCTATGGAAGCCTCTCAGGGACATTACAGGCAGGTCTTCCACTCAGGGATGTACAGTCTACCACTGAAAATGTAACTAGTTTTCTGTTTATATCAGAATGTAACCCATTGATTAAAATTAGGCTGTAACACAACACTGCTTAATGCTGTCCAATTAGAGACTATGCTCCTTAGGATAATATACTGTTTCCTGTTTGTTAATCAATCTGTTTGTTGTTGTTTTCTTTCTTCAGCTGTGAAACATTTTTTTTGTTTTTGAATCTAAGTTCCCTTTTCCACTATCTGTAGAGCACTCTCTTCCTTTTTTTTAAATCAATTTCTCAATCTATTTAGGCTCATTTTCCTAGACTTTCATATTTGTTTTAGGGATTAATTTGTTTTGGCCATTAGTGTTGTCTTGTATTGATGATGTATCCATCTGTTCCCAGTGCTCTGCTTGCAAACTCTACTTTACTTTTTCAAATTTTGTTTTTCTAAAAGTAAACCCCTAATATTAGACTGACATTTTTTAGATTCAAAGTGTACTTCAAAAGTTACCACTATGGTGTAGAGACTGGCTTTCTGACATTTAAAAGCAAGACACCTGTTGTGTGGCTTTGTAGCAAAAAAAAACTCTTAAAACTGTTTGGGATGATGAGAGATACTGTAACACTGCAAGGTTTGCATTTCAGGAGATCAGAATTATTCTTACAGTACTTCTCTTTCCAAATACATCCCTTTTCCTTACACGATTTTGATACGGAAACTCAGGAGGCGGTTCAAGTTGTGCCTGATTATAAATACACATAGAAATGTCCTTTCTATGAAATGTCCTTTAGAGCTGAGGGAATGAGAGAATGATTAAGTCTCCGCTAGCCTCTTGTCCTTTCCCATCTAATGCTTTTTTTTCTATCCTGATTTAAAAAGACTAAGAGATTTTCGTTTGCCATCCAGTTGTGTTGTATTGTGCTTTTTCAGGTATTTTCACAATGTGGCTTCCTTGAAGAAGACGTCAAACCTGAAATGTGTCTGTGTTTGATTGCAGGCATTTTAAAGACTCCAGTTCCAGTGATCAGCTTCCAAAACTCAGGTGCAGAGTCAGTCTTGGGGTTCCTCTGTCACAGTGGAGATCCTGAGAAACCCAGGTACCTTGAGGAAGAAGGCCAAGAGGCTTTGCAGGTGCTTTCAAAATGCTAACCTATGTTTCTTTCAGAAGAGATTTCTACTAAAAGGTTTGTTGTATTACAAAATTAGCAGTTAGTAGCAATCTTCCTTCATTGGGTTTACTTAACTGTCACTGCTTGTAGATGCACAGGCAGCACCTGCTGCAGAAAATAAGGGGCCTTGCTCAGAGGCCCAACGGAGTAGGATTCCTCTGCCGGCTGCAGGATAAACCAGCAAACTTCCAGCCACAGGCGCAATAAGGGGCCTTGCTCAGGGGCCCAACGGAGTAGGATTCCTCTGCCGGCTGCGGGATAAACCGGCAACCTTCCAGCCACAGGTGCAGATCCTTAGCCACTGAGCCACCCCTGCCCTGAGCATTTAGTTGTCAGATATAGACCAAACTATTTATATGGTTGTGTTTAACAGCAGTTTGCCTTTGAGCTTATTGACTATGTCAAGGCTGTAGGTCAAGTTTTAGGCCTTTTGTTTCTAAGCAGTCATCCAAGGAGTAGACGGCTTCATGTGTTGTACCACACGTGTCGGTCACAGGATTCCAACATGCTAATCACCAGTCAATAAGATGGCGCAGACTGGAACCTAAAGAGAAATGCTTTTACAATTCTGAACTCTTTTCTGTGTATCAAATGAATAGGTAAAGGTTTATTCCATGCTGAAACGTTGTTTCAAATCTGCAGAAGCATGTCCTCAGCTTCAGTACAACATGAAAGTTTGACTGACAACTGGTACAAGTGGTTGACAGTCAGATTTTAACATAAAATAACTTCCTATCAGAGGTCCTGGCTGCAGGGCTTCTGAGACTATGAAGAGCAAAGGGAAGTCAGACCGTGTCTGTGCCTGAGCAAAGTACATGATGAATGAATCTATTCAAACATGTCATTCTCAGGTATGACCACTTGGTGGCAATAGAGCGTGCCGGCATGGCTGCAGATGGGAACTACTACAACGCCAGGAAAGTGAATATAAAACACCTGGTGGATCCCATTGACATTCTGTTCACAACTGCCAGCTCCATCCCAGGAATCACCACCACAGGTGCCTCCAAACTATTACAAAATCCACTGGACTGCAGGGCTAGCCAAAGAACTGACCCCCACTGAACGTTATGGCTTTGAAAGAAGGCATCATCATTGCTTTTGTAGTTATTTTTAAAAGTGGTTGCATCATGTGTTTTATTTGTGGATATTTTATCAGCGATGTATGCTGAGAGGCAATAGAAACACAATGAATACGTTTGGAATCAGTAGCATTTGTTGCATTTGTAATGACTCTAAGTATACATACTGTAAATATATGCTTATATTACTGTATGCATTTTCATGGGTTTCCCAGAATTGCATCATGAACCAGACCTCCATATACATCACCATATTCTATCATGATTTCACTGTGCACTATTCCTCCGTTACTGTATATCGCTGTAAATGTTCAAATGGGGGATCAGTTCCACTATGAGGTTCCTGTTCACTCCTTAAACTATGGATGCACGTTAATAACTATTGAAAAGCTTTATATTTAGAATTATTACTGGGAAGGCTGCTGTTCAGCTGCCTTGTCTTTAATCTCTTAAATTCCTGCCGCACTTTTATTGTCCTGCACTTGTTCTTGTCCTCATCTATGAAAAAGTGAAGCTCAGATTCCATTCTACATCCACCGATCCTGATTCGCTGCTCACAGTATTGACATCTAAGCATGCCAGGGTAGCAGGTGACCACCACACACCAGCAGACAGCTGGCATAGCACTGAACACCCTGATGGAGACATAGTGGAACTCTTCACTAGGGGGCGTCTTGATGCAAAGTCAGCCATGCCTCAAGCAAGGTCTTGTCTTTCAGGGATTGGCGACGGAGGCAATGAACTGGGAATGGGGAAGGTGAGAGAGGCAGTGAAGAAGCACGTGCCAAATGGGGAGCTGATCGCCTGTGATGTTGCTGCGGACTTCGCCATTACCGCAGGTAAATTCACTCTTCTCATCAACTCTTATTATTTGTTCTTGTGATTCTTCCCTTGATCCACTTGATTCACAAGTGCCACAGGTATCGAGCCTGTACAGTGTAAACTGGAGAAGGACGCTCCAGTAGCTGCAACAGTTTAGAAGTGTTACGTACTACAGTACAAGCACGGCAGTTTGTATTGTAGTAAGAAATTAGTTTGTATGATGTGTTGTACAATGTAAAGAAGGTAAATTCAAATATAAGGTAAACACATGTAAATATAGAGAGCTTAAATAACAGAAAAAGACCAATGAAACAATGTTCTACTGGTAATAATCAAGAGAGTCGTCTTTCTGAGAAATCATTTAAAGGTTGTGGTTTCTTTGTATGGCTTCCTAACTTCCATCCTGCCATCTCTCGCTGTGTTTCTGTAAATCAACCCAAGGAAGATAACAGATAAAAAAGCATATAAACCACTTCCTCTCACCCTTCTTTCACATTTACTATGTTAAGATTTTTTAAATCTAAATAAATTTAAATAATAAGGTAAAATTAAAGTTTAAGAATCATGTCCTAACACTAGTTTGCCAAGTGAGGAAATTTCTACATTTACATTTAAGGTGTTTCCTTTTTCTTCTGAAATGAAAAAGCCACAAGATCACGCTCAATATTCCCAGAATAAATAGGATGTTTTATTTCAATTTAGATCTATTTATTAACAAAACTAATAAGCTAAACATACTGACTGCCATTTCCAAATATTTACATAGAGTATGACAAGGTCTAGCCTGTTACAGTAAAACAGAGCTAAGAGAGGGTTCATTTGGCTGGTGGATATGACAGGGATACCACTGTCCAGAGCTCAGCCGGGTAGTGTGTCGGTCTTTTAAGCATAAGGGCCAATGTGCTGGAAGTCTGACCTGGAAAACGTGCTGCTAGTGTCATTGCCAGAGCTCAAGAGAGAGAATTATGATAGTGAACCTTTCATACATGGAAAAGAAAAAAAGATAAATTAGTTTAGGAATTCACGTATTCGGTACGTCAATATGAAGTACAACTACTGGGAAGTTTATTTTAGTGCCCTTTTGACCTGAACTGAAATTGCCATTTTCACTTCAAATGCTGGGTGGCATGGCGACACAGTAGTTAGCATTGCCGTCTTGCAGCACTGGGGCCCTGTGTTCACTTCCAGAACTGGGGTGCGGGCTGCATGACGTTTGTATGGGTTTCCTCCCACATTCCAAAATCAAACTGGTTGGTTAATTGGCTTCTGGGAAAAACTGCCCCTGGTGCAAGTGTGTGTGCCCAGTGATAGACTGGCATCTCATCCAGGGAGTACCCTGCCTTGTACCTTTTGCTTGCCGACATGATCCCCCATGACCCTGAACTGAGTGAGGCAGTTAGAAAATGGAAGGATGGACTTCCACTGCCCTTCGGCAGACCTAGTTTAAAGTGCCTGTTTTATTCCTGACCTGGTGAGCCATGAGAAATGGGCAAAAACAGATTTCCACTGTCGCTCTGAAACTACTCTCCTGTGGACCTGTCTAGGGGTGTCTAATTGGGGGGGCTACGCAGTGGCCTGTGCTCTGTACGTCCTGAATCACTGTCCTGTCCATGAGCGCTACCTCAGAAGAGCTGTGGGGCTCCCCAGAAACATCCAGCACAGCTCCTGGACTGCTGCACTCCCCACTGTCAGGAAGGTAATGTGGAACATTGTCAGCATTTTTACTGAAACTAATGAATCCTAGCTATTTTTATTCACGTCTTCACTCTCTTCAGTCCTGTTGCCTATAGAAACCCAATAGAGGATTTCAGCCCTGGAAAAAGGCCATTTATTTTCTTTACCACTCACCCACGTTCACAAAAAAAAAAATTTATAGCCTCATTAAACAAAAGGAAACTAATCTGGAACAGAAATGATCAGATAGATTAAGCAAACCTTTTATACTCTGAACCATAATAATGAAATTATAGAGACAATAAGATGGAACACCTGCTAATAGAGTTATAGAGTATATAATAGACACCTTGTTCAAAAATCAATTTTTCTCATTCGATTTGGAAAATAGGCTCATATCAGGAGGACGTAGTAATGTGTAATAAGACTAGAATCTTGGTTAATTCTGCAGACCATAAAAACAGTGGTGAACAGGTCATTGTGCATAAAAAAAGGTGAGGTGAACTGCCTCCAAGTCATTTCATTGTTTGACTCCAAAGACGGCTCATCTTACTTGTTAAGGAAGAGAAGATCCTGGAGATCCTGGTAAAGTACGGCATTCGGAGTGGGAGAACAGGGACTCTTGGGATGGAAGTGGACGGTTTGCCTTTCCACCGTATTCACTCTGCAATGATCCAGCGACTGATCGACATCACCCTGCATCAGGCTGCTCTCTAACAGCCCCTGGACAAGCTGCAGCACAACTCTTTCCAATCAAGAGACAACTGGCATCCCTGCCTTCTTACCTTGACAACAGAATAGAGCTGGTCACATATTAATTGTCATCAGTAGGCCTACAGTAGGTGACTGAAGAGGGAACAGTCAGGTAAGTGGTTCACAACACTGCTTTGTCAGGAGCTACTGAAAACATTGTCTGCTTTCTGAAACAGCCCTCACACAAACATAATTAAAATGAGGAAAGGTTTTTTGCATGAGACTTACTGGAATTGGTATTGGAGGGGGGGGGGGGGGGGGGGGTTGCAAATTTCAATATTTCTTGTCATGGGAAATTAGGACTAAAGCTGACATGCAGGAGAAAAAAACTATGCAAAGCTTTAATGAGGACCTGAAGATTTGTTTGATTTATCTGAAATGTGTACATTTCTTTAAAACAGCAGCAGATGTCTGGGATTCTGCATATCTTATGATAGTTACTGTATTCTTGGTAAAACTTTTCTTCAGGCTTCTCTTTCCAATTATATAATTCAGTGGCAAAAATGAGCATTGAAAGATTGTGCTGTACTATAAAAACAGCACAATTTCAATAGATCAAATCTTACTATTCAATAGATTAAATTTACCTGCAGAGTATCTCTCACTTAAGAGGTTCGATCATACTATGGACCTGCATGGGCTGCAGCAATGTGGTTTCTCAGTATAAGCAGGGAAGAGTACAGCTGTCTTCTACAATTTGTCTAAAAAAAAAGCTGTCTGCTCCATAAAATGTAAGTGCATTTGAAATTAATTGTAGTGAATCACAGCAGGAAAAGTATTACAAAAAACATGGTAAATCAAAACAGTTTTATTTTTTTCTTATAAAAAAAGCTTTAAGTTAAATTAGATCGGTCAGAAAAGAGTCCAACAGATGTTTGGAGTTCTGCTCTTAACCAATGGTCCTGTATACATTTATATAACTTTGCTTATCCCCTGAATGAAAAAAAAAGATATGTAACAAAATGTAAATATACCATGTTCACAGTAATAAATATTCCAAACCTTTTCCTTTTTTACAATTACATATAATATATATTTATATATAGTAAAAACAAAAATAATTTTTCAAGTTGAAAAAGAAATACAGAACGATAACAGAAAAGATGGTAGAATGACATGACCGCATGTTTCCATTCTCAAGGCATTGGTAAATAATGGCAAATTAAAAAGTCATTGTCTTTATCTCTCTGTAATAAATAGACCGTGAGATTACCTCAAAACTGTAGTGCATTGCTGTAAAAAAGACAAAATAATACAAAGTGCAGGTTTTCCTTGCCACACATCCTCTTTAACTCCAAACAAAAATAGGAATGACAGTGAAAACGAACAAACAAAAGAAGTGTCATGTGCCCACCACTACCTGAACTGGAAAAAGCCTCTCGACCATAACAGTCTTGGCAGCAACAGAAACAGCTAAACATGCATCTTATGAAGAAACCAGCATGATCTTTTACCCTTTTTTAATTTGGCAAAGAGATTGAAAGTTATTCTTATTCTCTTCAGAACTGTAAAGCAAAATTTGTCTGTCACGTCATTATGAGATGCATAGAAATCATGATGTTCAACTCAGAGTAATAATACATGTTAACAGGAGTACAACCTTCATGCAGCATATTGGTGTTATACAGAGTGAGAATGGGTCACCACAGGGCTATGCTCCCTTGTCCACCTCATTGGGAGGCTCCAACGGTGGCAATGTCTACCGTTTGGAGGTCCCCCTCCCGCCACCAGGAAGGTGGTGTGTTTCTTTTGTCAGTGGTTTCTCAACTCCGTGTTCAGAGGTGCTCACACTTCACACTTCTGCACCCAGCTCTATGACCCCGGTCTCCACGATGGGCACGAATTTGTCTTCAATCTGCACCAGGAGGATGGTTTTGTCAATGTGGGAACGACTGCCTGGATCTCTGCTACAAGGCACCCAGCGGTGAATCACCTAGAAGAAGAGGCAGACTGTTACAGGCCGAAATTCTGTCTCGAAAGAGGGGCATGTGCTTTTTGCTCTCTGCAGACATCCCTCGGAAATGCCCTAGGTTAGTGAAGAGCAGGGGTAATACTATCCAGACAAGAGCTGGTTTCTTGAGCAATACTTATTCTAAACTCACAAGCTTAGTGTTAGACTTCAAGAGCATTGTTATACTTTGTGAGATACTGGCACACACAATGACTTTTTCCGAAAGTACAACTTTTTTTGGAGAGTCCAGATTGGCGATTTAAGTAAAATGCATAATCCCTTTGCAAAATTATGTGTGTGTTCATCTGACACAGGTTTGGATTATATTAAACTTTGTCTCACCTGCAAATTGCAGCATTTCCAAATCTGGGGGTTCTAAGCAAGAAGAATGCCTTCACTAACTATCACGTAGTATAGGAATTGATGCATTGATTCAATCTGTAGCCCTGCCACTAAAAAATGATAGAACAAACCAGTGACTTCATAAACTGTTATTTTCACTTATCCTAGACAATCAAATTTAGGAAAATCTAGTGCTATTATTAATCTGCGTCTGCAAATTTACCCTGTGTCAACACTTTCAAGGCTATACTTGCACAAAACAGATACCCTTTTAACCTAAAGATTAATTTATTAATCCTAATCTGTTTGCCTCTGCCACCATTTCCAGAAGAGAAACCCATTGATGAACAGCTCCTCACAAACACCTCACAAAGGACAGATGCATCTCTCCCATCATGACTTCATTCAGTAAAGCTTTGATTTTAGGATTAATACAGAACAAATCTAACTATTTGTCCATTAACAAAGTAAAAACCTTTCAATTCTATTGAAAGTACGACAGCAATTAATAGATGTCTAATTCAGCATTTAATAGAACAATTCATAAAGTGTTTTATTCTGGTACTCTGTGCAGTGCAAATATACAAACAAGCAAGCCCTGGTCTTTAAAGGAAGCCAACCCAGGCTTTTGAAATTAAAATAACTGTGGTTGAAACAGAAACCTAGCAACCAGTACCTACAGATAAGACCCACTGGTTTAAGATCTGTCTGCAAATTGACACAGTTCAAGATAATTACATTTGAGTCAATGTTTTTTTTGTTTTTCAACCATCAATTCTAGAAATAAAGTTTGTGTTTAGTTCTCAAATACGTGTGGACAGTCACGTTATATACCCTGTTGTGTTAAAATCATATGTATTGCTATTTTGATTTCAAACAAAGTTGTCACACTGACTGTTTTCCACTTTAATACCACAGTAACTCAACTTCCAAATTTTCATAATTTTCATCGTCATTAACAGAAATCAACATTGCTGTTGTTTTTTTTTGTTCCATTAAATCTATATGCATTATAGATTCAATTACAAGTAAGCACTTCTTGAACTGGAACCAAAATGATTGCTTTTATCTGAGATTTAAGAATAGACATGAGAGTATTCACAGATCAGATAGCAGCTGCTGTGTGCTCACTCTGGTTTATCTGGACTACATCCTATCGCTCTAAATGCATCAAAAACCATAGCTAGGAAGTAGAGGCAAAGCACAGTTTAGCAAATCAAGCCACTACTGCTAAACATGTTGTTTTCTAAGTGTAAGGCACACATTTGTAAGGCAGTGCTCCTGTCATTTGAAATCAGATCTTTAAACAGAAAACACTAATAAAATAACCTGAACCTTGACCGCTTTTTAAAATGTCATCTGGGTTCCTGAGCAGCTGAACCAGTAAAGGTGGGATGAGTTGGGTTTATGGCCCCAGATATTGACAGTTCAACTGTGGGTCACATCAGTAGCTGTCTGTGATCAGGATTCCCCAACATGGGGCACACAATTACATAAGAACATTGATAAGGCTGTAAACAAGAGGAGGCCATTGACATTCAGCCAGAATGTCAACTTCAACAACATACTTCTGTGTTCCCACAAGCCTTTGCCAAGACTGGGTATTAACTCCATTTGACTGTACCTTGCACCTAGTAGCGTTTGCGAAATCATTAGATCTGACAGATGGGAATGACAGAGAAGGATCATCTGTCATCATCAGAAAAGTCATCATCTGACAGCTCTGAGTCTTTAACTGGTGATTCCAAATTATTTAAACAAGTTTGAACTTCAGTTATAGAAAGTAAGCAATTGAAAAAAAAACTCTTGCATACCTGATCTAACATATTACAATCTGCAATTAAGAATTGTGCAGCAGCAGCCTTTAAAGAATAAGAGCACATCCCACCTCATGCTGTACATGATTAAAAGAAGTAAAACAGGGTTACAATATTCCCAACACAAAGTATTAACTGATCACAGGCTATTTAGGCCAGAACACCCAAAATGCTTGTTCATAAAGTCTGATAAGTGACATTTTTAGTTATACAATCAGATGAAAAAGAAAGTACACCCTCTTTCAATTCAATGGTTTTACATATCGGGGCATAAATAACAATTGTCTGGTCCTCACCAACTTCCATAATTAGACAAATCTAGCCTCAAATAACAGCCAACACACAACGGATTTCACAAAAAGTAAGCCAAAATGCAGAAACATTGTGGGAAACATTAAGTACACACTTTCTGCTTCCATAGGAATTAAGAAGGTAATTAGCAGCCAGGTGCTAAAACACTTGATTAGTTGATCATCAGAAGTGTGACTACCTCTAAAAATGCAGAACATTTGGTGGTCTGGAGCATTCAGGTGTGTGTTAACACCATGCCAAGGAGAAAAGACGTCAGCAATGAACTCAAAGAAGCAATTGTTGCTCATCAATCTGGGAAGGGTTATAAGGCCCTTTCCAAACAATCTGAAATCCATCATTTTACAGTGAGAAGGATTATTTACAAATGTTGAAGCAATGTTGTAAAGAAGAGTGGGCCAAAATTCCTTCAAAACAACACGAGAGACTGATAAACTCATAAAGAAAACGATTACTTCATGTTATTGCTGCTAAAGGCGGTTCTACAAGCTACTGAATCATAGGGTATACTTAGTTTTTCACACATGTGTAGCGGCGAGGCTTATTAATAAGGCAGAATTAAGTGTTTCTGAGCTTTCCCAAACGAGGCCCCATTTCTCTGTTCATCTCTGTGGTGCAGCCACAGAGAAACTATTCATGCAGGCTGATTTAAGGTTCCTTTGATAAGGACAGCTCCCAAAGGGGGATGCACTTAGCTAAGCCTGGCTATCATGATCAATGGTCATCCATTGGCGCCTATCTGTCTAGGGAGTGCCAGATGGACATCTGGACTGCATTCCTAAGTGTCAGGAGTAAGTGACTCATATCTCACCTTGATCAACCAATCAGGGACTGGTAGGGCCGAGTAACCCACGTGGGACTCTGATGCCCATGGAACTTTCAGCCAATCAACAAGCTGAAGTTCCTCCAGGTAAAAACAGGCAACACAGAGAGCCTGAAAGATTCAGAAGGGATTCAGGAGAATTCTGTGGACTATTCTAAAGGGAATTCAAAGGAGAATTCCAGGGCAGGACGGCCCAGGAGCAGAAGGCTCCCAAGGGCAGGACATTCTCACAGCGCGCCTCCTGACCACCCTGAGACTCAGCCCGGACAACCACGGAACGGCCAGTGTGTCCGAGTGCCAGAACTTTCCTTTGTTCTAAGAGTCTAGAGTGGAGATTGCCAGAGAGTAACCAGCAGCAGGCCTCGTGAACAGGTCGGAACTGTGGACAGCTGAATCACTATTCAGAACTAGCTCTTCATCAGGAATGAACCGGTCCTCTTCCTGACTTGCTGGGACCCACAGTCATCTTTTCTCCTGTGCACAAACTTTGCTAGTTAAATCCAACACTAACTAGCCGGTCAGTGAGCATCAGCAGCGCACCGTCGCAAGCCGCACAGCACAGCCTGGCACGGAGCCAGAGAGCGCGGACTGGACAGCAACAGCC